>NW_026894773.1:0-82575 GCF_032452875.1 Bos javanicus | reverse complement strand
GGCACATAGCCACGTGATCAGTGCATGATCAGTCATGTGATACGTGTGATCAGCCACGTGATCAGTGCATGATCAGCCACGTGATCAGTGCATGATCAGCCACGTGATCAGTGCATGATAGTCACGTGATCAGTGCATGATCAGTCACGTGATACAGTGTGATCAGCCACGTGATCAGTGCATGATCAGCCACGATCAGTGCATGATCAGTTACGTGATCAGTGCATGATCAGTCACGTGATCAGTGCATGATCAGCCACGCGATCAGTGCATGATCAGCCACGTGAGCAGTGCATGATAGCCACGCGATCAGTGCATGATCAGTCACTGTGATCAGTACATGATCAGCCACGCGATCAGTGCATGATCAGTCACGCGATCATGCATGATCAGTCACGTGACCAGTACATGGCCGCCACTGCGATCATTGCATGACGAAGCCACGGATCAGTGCATGATAGCCACGCGATCAGTGCATGAGCCACGTGAGCAGAGTGTCGATCAGCCACGGATCAGTGCATGAGTGCCACGCGGATCAGTGCATGATGTCACGCGACAGGTGCGTGATCAGCCACGTGATCAGTGCATGATCAGCCACGTGATCAGTGCATGATAGCCACGCGATCAGTGCATGATCAGTCACGCAGTGTGCGATCAGCCACGTGATCAGTGCATGATAGCCACGTGATCAGTGCATGACAGCCACGTGATCAGTGCATGATAGCCACGTGATCAGTGCATGATCAGTCACGTGATACATGTGTGATCAGCCACGTGATCAGTGCATGATGAGCCACGTGATCAGTGCAGGATCAATTACGCGGATCAGTGCATGATCAGTCACGTGACCAGTACATGGTTGCTACGGATCATGCATGATCAGCCACGTGAGCAGAGCATGATAGCCACGTGGTCAGTGCATGATCAGTCACGTGATCAGTGCATGATCAGTCACGTGAACAGTGCATGATCATTTACGTGATCTGTGCATGATCAGTCACGTGATCAGTATATGGTTGCTACGTGATCATTCCATGACGAGCCACGTGAGCAGTGCATGATAGCCACGCGATGATGTGCATGAGTTACGTGAGCAGAGTATGATCAGCCACGTGATCAGTGCATGAGTGCCACGTGATCAGTGCATGATATGTCACGTGACATGTGTGTGATCAGCCACGTGAACAGTGCATGTTCAGCCACGTGATCAGTGCATGATAGCCACGCGATCAGTGCATGATCAGTTACGTGAGCAGTGTATGATCAGCCACGTGATCAGTGCATGGTCAGACACGCGAACAGTGTATGATCAGCCACGTGATCAGTGCATGATATCCAAGCGATCAGTGCATGATCATCACGTGATCAGTGGCGATCAGCCACGGAACAGTGCATGCTCAGTCACGTGATCTGGGCCTGCTGAGCTGCGTGATTACTGTCTGCTCATCTGCTTGACAATTGCCAGCTGAGCTGCACGATTCCTGCCTGTCATCTGCTTGACAATTGCCAGCTGTGCTGCGTAATTCCTGCCTGCTCAGCTGCTTGATTATTGCCAGCTGAGCAGCATGATTCCTCACACCTGAGTTCCATGATTATTGCCTGCTGACTGTTTGATTCGTGCCTACTCAGCTCTTTGTTTATTGCCTCCAGAGGCACATGATCAGTGTATGATAGCAAACATGATCAGCGATGATCAGTCACATGATCAGCGCCATTAAGTCACGTGATCACTACATGATAGTCGTGTGATCAGTCCATGCTCAGTCACGGTATCAGTGCATGATCAGCCACGTGATCAGTGCATGATCTGTCACAAGATTAGTGTATGATCATCCACGTGATCAGTGCACGGCAGTCATGTGATCAGTGCATGATATAGACGTGAACAGTGCATGATCAGTCTCGTGATCAGTGCATGATAGCCACGTGATCAGTGCATGATCAGTCACCTGATGGGTGAATGATCATACACGTGACCTGTACATGGTAGCTACATGATCATTGCATGATCAGCCACGTGAGTAGTTCATGATAGCCACGCGATCACTGCATGATCAGTCACGTGATCAGTGCATGATCAGTCACGTGACCAGTGCATGGTCAGCCGCGTGATCAGTGCATGATCAGCCACGTGATCAGTGCATGATCAGCCACGCGATCAGTGCATGATAGCCACGTGATCAGTGCATGATCAGTCACGTGATCAGTGCATGATCAGCCACGTGATCAGTGCATGATCAGCCACGTGATCAGTGCATGATCAGCCACGCGATCAGTGCATGATCAGTCACGTGATCAGTGCATGATCAGTCACGTGACCAGTGCATGGTAGCCACGTGATCAGTTGATCAGCCACGTGATCAGTGCATGATAGCCACGTGATCAGTGCATGATCAGCCACGTGATCAGTGCATGATCAGTCACGTGATCAGTGCATGATCAGCCACGTGATCAGTGCATGATCAGCACGTGATCAGCATGATCAGCCACGTGATCAGTGCATGATCAGTCACGTGATCAGTGCATGATCAGCCACGTGATCAGTGCATGATCAGCCACGTGATCAGTGCATGATCAGCCACGTGATCAGTGCATGATCAGCCACGTGATCAGTGCATGATCAGCCACGTGATCAGTGCATGATCAGTCACGTGATCAGTGCATGATCAGCCACGTGATCAGTGCATGATCAGCCACGTGATCAGTGCATGATCAGCCACGTGATCAGTGCATGATCAGTCACGTGATCAGTGCATGATCAGCCACGCGATCAGTGCATGATCAGCCACGTGATCAGTGCATGATCAGCCACGTGATCAGTGCATGATCAGCCACGTGATCAGTGCATGATCAGCCACGTGATCAGTGCATGATAGTCACGCGATCAGTGCATGATCAGCCACGTGATCAGTGCATGATCAGCCACGTGATCAGTGCATGATCAGCCACGCGATCAGTGCATGATCAGCCACGTGATCAGTGCATGATCAGTCACGTGATCAGTGCATGATCAGCCACGTGATCAGTGCATGATAGCCACGTGATCAGTGCATGATCAGCCACGTGATCAGTGCATGATCAGCCACGTGATCAGTGCATGATCAGTCACGTGATCAGTGCATGATCAGCCACGTGATCAGTGCATGATCAGCCACGTGATCAGTGCATGATCAGTCACGTGATCAGTGCATGATCAGCCAAGTGATCAGTGCATGATAGCCACGTGATCAGTGCATGATCAGTTACGTGATCAGTGCATGATCAGCCACGTCAGTATGATCGTCACGTGATCAGTGCATGATCAGCCACGTGATCAGTGCATGATCAGCCACGTGATCAGTGCATGATCAGCCACGTGATCAGTGCATGATCAGTCACGTGATCAGTGCATGATCATTTACGTGACCAGTACATGGTAGCACGTGATCATTGCATGATCAGCCACGCGATCAGTGCATGATCAGCCACGTGATCAGTGCATGATAGTCACGTGATCAGTGCATGATCAGTCACGTGATACGCGCATGATCAGCCACGTGATCAGTGCATGATAGCCACGTGATCAGTGCATGATCAGCCACGTGATCAGTGCATGATAGCCACGTGATCAGTGCATGATCAGTCACGTGATCATGTGTGATCAGTCACGTGATCAGTGCATGATAGCCACGTGATCAGTGCATGATCAATTCACGTGATCAGTGCATGATCAGTCACGTGATCAGTACATGGTAGCCACGTGATCATTGCATGATCAGCCACGTGAGCAGTGCATGATAGCCACGTGATCAGTGCATGATCAGCCACGTGATCAGTGCATGATCAGTCACGTGATCAGTGCATGATCAGTCACGTGATCAGTGCATGATCAGTCACGTGATCAGTGCATGGTAGCTACGTGATCAGTGCATGATCAGCCACGTGATCAGTGCATGATAGCCACGCGATCAGTGCATGAGTTACGTGATCAGTGTATGATCACACGTGATCAGTGCATGAGTGCCACGCGATCAGTGCATGATAGTCACGTGACAGTGTGTGATCAGCCACGTGATCAGTGCATGATCAGCCACGCGATCAGTGCATGATAGCCACGTGATCAGTGCATGATCAGTCATGTGATACGTGCATGATCAGCCACGTGATCAGTGCATGATAGCCACGTGATCAGTGCATGACAGCCACGTGATCAGTGCATGATAGCCACGTGATCAGTGCATGATCAGTCACGTGATACATGTGTGATCAGCCACGTGATCAGTGCATGATGAGCCACGTGATCAGTGCATGATCAATCACGTGATCAGTGCATGATCAGTCACGTGACCAGTACATGGTTGCCACGTGATCGTTGCATGATCAGCCACGTGAGCAGTGCATGATAGCCACGTGATCAGTGCATGATCAGTCACGTGATCAGTGCATGATCAGTCACGTGATCAGTGCATGATCATTTACGTGATCTGTGCATGATCAGTCACGTTAGCAGTATATGGTTGCTACGTGATCATTCCATGACGAGCCACGGGATCAGTGCATGATAGCCACGTGATGTGTGCATGAGCCACGTGAGCAGAGTATGATCAGCCACGTGATCAGTGCATGAGTGCCACGTGACCAGTGCATGATAAGTCACGTGACAGGTGTGTGATCAGCCACGCGAACAGTGCATGTTCAGCCACGTGATCAGTGCATGATAGCCACGCGATCAGTGCATGATCAGTTACGCGAGCAGTGTATGATCAGCCACGTGATCAGTGCATGGTCAGACACGCGAACAGTGTATGATCAGCCACGCGATCAGTGCATGATATCCAAGCGATCAGTGCATGATCATCACGCGATCAGTGTATGATCAGCCACGCGAACAGTGCATGCTCAGTCACGTGATCTGGGCCTGCTGAGCTGCGTGATTACTGTCTGCTCATCTGCTTGACAATTGCCAGCTGAGCCGCACGATTCCTGCCCGTCATCTGCTTGACAATTGCCAGCTGTGCCGCGTAATTCCTGCCTGCTCAGCTGCTTGATTATTGCCAGCTGAGCAGCATGATTCCTCACACCTGAGTTCCATGATTATTGCCTGCTGACTGTTTGATTCGTGCCTACTCAGCTCTTTGTTTATTGCCTCCAGAGGCACATGATCAGTGTATGATAGCAAACATGATCAGCGCATGATCAGTCACATGATCAGCGCCATTAAGTCACGTGATCACTACATGATAGTCATGTGATCAGTCCATGCTCAGTCACGGTATCAGTGCATGATCAGCCACGCGATCAGTGCATGATCTGTCACAAGATTAGTGTATGATCATCCACGTGATCAGTGCACGGGCAGTCAGGTGATCAGTGCATGATATAGACGTGAACCGTGCATGATCAGTCTCGTGATCAGTGCATGATAGCCACGTGATCAGTGCATGATCAGTCACCTGATGGGTGTATGATCAGTCACGTGACCTGTACATGGTAGCTACATGATCATTGCATGATCAGCCACGTGAGTAGTTCATGATAGCCACGCGATCACTGCATGATCAGTCACGCGATCAGTGCATGATCAGTCATGTGACCAGTACATGGTAGCTGCGTGATCATGCATGATCAGCCACGTGAGCAGTGCATGATAGCCACGTGATCAGTGCATGATCAGACACGTGATCAGTGCATGATCAGTCACGTGATCAGTGCATGATCAGCCACGTGATCAGTGCATGATCAGGCACGTGATCAGTGTATGATCCAGCCACGTGATCAGTGCATGATAGCTACGTGATCAGTGCATGATCAGTCACGTGATCAGTGCATGATCAGTTACGTGATCAGTGCATGATCAGCCACGTGATCAGCGCATGATCAGCCACATGATCAGTGCATGATCAATTACGTGATCAGTGCATGATCAGTCACGTGACAGTACATGGTAGCCACGTGATCATTGCCTGATCAGCCACATGATCAGTGCATGATAGCCACGTGATCAGTGCATGAGCAGCCACGTGATCAGTGCATGATCAGTCACGTGATCAGTGTGTGATCAGCCACGTGATCAGTGCATGATAGCCACGTGATCAGTGCATGATCAGCCACGTGATCAGTGCATGATCAGTCACGCGATCAGTGCATGGTCAGCCACGTGATCATTGCCTGATCAGCCACGCGATCAGTGCATGATAGCCACGCGATCAGTGCATGATCATCACGTGATCAGTGTATGATCAGCCACGCGAACAGTGCATGCTCAGTCACGTGATCTGGGCCTGCTGAGCCGCGTGATTACTGTCTGCTCATCTGCTTGACAATTGCCAGCTGAGCTGTACGATTCCTGCCTGTCATCTGCTTGACAATTGCCAGCTGTGCTGCGAATTCCTGCCTGCTCAGCTGCTTGATTATTGCCAGCTGAGCAGCATGATTCCTCACACCTGAGTTCCATGATTATTGCCTGCTGACTGTTTGATTCGTGCCTACTCAGCTCTTTGTTTATTGCCTCCAGAGGCACATGATCAGTGTATGATAGTAAACATGATCAGCGCATGATCAGTCACATGATCAGCGCCATTAAGTCACGTGATCACTACATGATAGTCATGTGATCAGTCCATGCTCAGTCACGGTATCAGTGCATGATCAGCCACGTGATCAGTGCATGATCTGTCACATGATTAGTGTATGATCATCCACGTGATCAGTGCATGGGCAGTCATGTGATCAGTGCATGATATAGACGTGAACAGTGCATGATCAGTCGTGATCAGTGCATGATCAGTCACGTGATCAGTGCATGATCAGCCACGTGATCAGTGCATGATCAGCCACGTGATCAGTGCATGATCAGTACGTGATCAGTGCATGATCAGTCACGTGATCAGTGCATGATAGCCACGTGATCATTGCATGATCAGCCACGTGATCAGTGCATGATAGCCACGTGATCAGTGCATGATAGCCACGTGATCAGTGCATGATCAGCCACGTGATCAGTGCATGATCAGCCACGTGATCAGTGCATGATCAGTCACGTGATCAGTGCATGATAGTCACGTGATCAGTGCATGATCAGCCACGTGATCAGTGCATGATAGCCACGTGATCAGTGCATGATCAGTCACGTGATCAGTGCATGATCAGTCACGTGATCAGTGCATGATCAGCCACGTGATCAGTGCATGATCAGCCACGTGATCAGTGCATGATCAATTACGTGATCAGTGCATGATCAGTCACGTGACCAGTACATGGTAGCTACGTGATCAGTGCATGATCAGCCACGTGATCAGTGCATGATAGCCACGTGATCAGTGCATGATCAGCCACGTGATCAGTGCATGATCAGTCACGTGATCAGTGCATGATCAGCCACGTGATCAGTGCATGATCAGTCACGTGATCAGTGCATGATCAGCCACGTGATCAGTGCATGATCAGCCACGTGATCAGTGCATGATCAGCCACGTGATCAGTGCATGATCAGCCACGTGATCAGTGCATGATCAGCCACGTGATCAGTGCATGATCAGTTACGTGATCAGTGCATGATCAGTTACGTGAGCAGTGTATGATCAGCCACGTGATCAGTGCATGATCAGACACGTGAACAGTGTATGATCAGCCACGTGATCAGTGCATGATATCCAAGTGATCAGTGCATGATCATCACGTGATCAGTGTATGATCAGCCACGTGAACAGTGCATGCTCAGTCACGTGATCTGGGCCTGCTGAGCTGCGTGATTACTGTCTGCTCATCTGCTTGACAATTGCCAGCTGAGCTGCACGATTCCTGCCTGTCATCTGCTTGACAATTGCCAGCTGTGCTGCGTAATTCCTGCCTGCTCAGCTGCTTGATTATTGCCAGCTGAGCAGCATGATTCCTCACAGCTGAGTTCCATGATTATTGCCTGCTGACTGTTTGATTCGTGCCTACTCAGCTCTTTGTTTATTGCCTCCAGAGGCACATGATCAGTGTATGATAGCAAACATGATCAGCGCATGATCAGTCACATGATCAGCGCCATTAAGTCACGTGATCACTACATGATAGTCACGTGATCAGTCCATGCTCAGTCACGGTATCAGTGCATGATCAGCCACGTGATCAGTGCATGATCTGTCACATGATTAGTGTATGATCATCCACGTGATCAGTGCATGGCAGTCATGTGATCAGTGCATGATATAGACGTGATCAGTGCATGATCAGTCTCGTGATCAGTGCATGATAGCCACGTGATCAGTGCATGATCAGTCACGTGACCAGTACATGTAGCTACGTGATCATTGCATGATCAGCCACGTGATCAGTGCATGATAGCCACGTGATCAGTGCATGATCAGTTACGTGATCAGTGCATGATCAGTCACGTGATCAGTACATGGTAGCCACGTGATCAGTGCATGATCAGCCACGTGATCAGTGCATGATAGCCACGTGATCAGTGCATGAGCCACGTGATCAGTGCATGATCAGCCACGTGATCAGTGCATGATGCCACGTGATCAGTGCATGATAGTCACGTGATCAGTGCATGATCAGCCACGTGATCAGTGCATGATCAGCCACGTGATCAGTGCATGATCAGCCACGTGATCAGTGCATGATCAGCCACGTGATCAGTGCATGATCAATTACGCGATCAGTGCATGATCAGTCACGTGACCAGTACATGGTTGCTACGTGATCGTGCATGATCAGCCACGTGAGCAGAGCATGATAGCCACGTGATCAGTGCATGATCAGTCACGTGATCAGTATGATCAGTCACGTGAACAGTGCATGATCATTTACGTGATCTGCATGATCAGTCACGTGACCAGTATATGGTTGCTACGTGATCATTCCATGACGAGCCACGTGAGCAGTGCATGATAGCCACGTGATGTGTGCATGAGTTACGTGAGCAGAGTATGATCAGCCACGTGATCAGTGCATGAGTGCCACGTGATCAGTGCATGATATGTCACGTGACAGTGTGATCAGCCACGTGAACAGTGCATGTTCAGCCACGTGATCAGTGCATGATAGCCACGTGATCAGTGTATGATCAGCCACGTGATCAGTGCATGGTCAGACACGTGAACAGTGTATGATCAGCCACGTGATCAGTGCATGATATCCAAGTGATCAGTGCATGATCATCACGCGATCAGTGTATGATCAGCCACGTGAACAGTGCATGCTCAGTCACGTGATCTGGGCCTGCTGAGCTGCGTGATTACTGTCTGCTCATCTGCTTGACAATTGCCAGCTGAGCTGCACGATTCCTGCCTGTCATCTGCTTGACAATTGCCAGCTGTGCTGCGTAATTCCTGCCTGCTCAGCTGCTTGATTATTGCCAGCTGAGCAGCATGATTCCTCACACCTGAGTTCCATGATTATTGCCTGCTGACTGTTTGATTCGTGCCTACTCAGCTCTTTGTTTATTGCCTCCAGAGGCACATGATCAGTGTATGATAGCAAACATGATCAGCGCATGATCAGTCACATGATCAGCGCCATTAAGTCACGTGATCACTACATGATAGTCATGTGATCAGTCCATGCTCAGTCACGTATCAGTGCATGATCAGCCACGTGATCAGTGCATGATCTGTCACATGATTAGTGTATGATCATCCACGTGATCAGTGCATGGGCAGTCATGTGATCAGTGCATGATATAGACGTGATCAGTGCATGATCAGTCTCGTGATCAGTGCATGATAGCCACGTGATCAGTGCATGATCAGTCACCTGATGGGTGTATGATCATTCACGTGACCTGTACATGGTAGCTACATGATCATTGCATGATCAGCCACGTGAGTAGTGCATGATAGCCACGTGATCACTGCATGATCAGTCACGTGATCAGTGCATGATCAGTCATGTGACCAGTACATGGTAGCTGCGTGATCAGTGCATGATCAGCCACGTGATCAGTGCATGATAGCCACGTGATCAGTGCATGATCAGTCACGTGATCAGTGCATGATCAGCCACGTGATCAGTGCATGATAGCCACGTGATCAGTGCATGATCAGCCACGTGATCAGTGCATGATAGCCACGTGATCAGTGCATGATCAGCCACGGATCAGTGCATGATCAGCCACGTGATCAGTGCATGAGTGCCACGTGATCAGTGCATGATCGTGATCAGTGCATGATCAGCCACGTGATCAGTGCATGATCAGCCACGTGATCAGTGCATGATCAGCCACGTGATCAGTGCATGATCAGCCACGTGATCAGTGCATGATCAGTTACGTGATCAGTGCATGATCAGTCACGTGATCAGTACATGGTTGCTACGTGATCAGTGCATGATCAGCCACGTGAGCAGAGCATGATAGCCACGTGATCAGTGCATGATCAGTCACGTGATCAGTGCATGATCAGTCACGTGAACAGTGCATGATCATTTACGTGATCAGTGCATGATCAGTCACGTGATCCAGTATATGGTAGCTACGTGATCATTCCATGACAGCCACGTGAGCAGTGCATGATAGCCACGTGATCAGTGCATGAGTTACGTGAGCAGAGTATGATCAGCCACGTGATCAGTGCATGAGTGCCACGTGATCAGTGCATGATATGTCACGTGACAGTGTGTGATCAGCCACGTGATCAGTGCATGTTCAGCCACGTGATCAGTGCATGATAGCCACGTGATCAGTGTATGATCAGCCACGTGATCAGTGCATGGTCAGACACGTGAACAGTGCATGATCAGCCACGTGATCAGTGCATGATATCCACGTGATCAGTGCATGATCATCACGTGATCAGTGTATGATCAGCCACGTGAACAGTGCATGCTCAGTCACGTGATCTGGGCCTGCTGAGCTGCGTGATTACTGTCTGCTCATCTGCTTGACAATTGCCAGCTGAGCTGCACGATTCCTGCCTGTCATCTGCTTGACAATTGCCAGCTGTGCTGCGTAATTCCTGCCTGCTCAGCTGCTTGATTATTGCCAGCTGAGCAGCATGATTCCTCACACCTGAGTTCCATGATTATTGCCTGCTGACTGTTTGATTCGTGCCTACTCAGCTCTTTGTTTATTGCCTCCAGAGGCACATGATCAGTGTATGATAGCAAACATGATCAGCGCATGATCAGTCACATGATCAGCGCCATTAAGTCACGTGATCACTACATGATAGTCATGTGATCAGTCCATGCTCAGTCACGGTATCAGTGCATGATCAGCCACGTGATCAGTGCATGATCTGTCACATGATTAGTGTATGATCATCCACGTGATCAGTGCATGGGCAGTCATGTGATCAGTGCATGATATAGACGTGATCAGTGCATGATCAGTCACGTGATCAGTGCATGATAGCCACGTGATCAGTGCATGATCAGTCACCTGATCAGTGTATGATCATTCACGTGACCTGTACATGGTAGCACATGATCATTGCATGATCAGCCACGTGTAGTGCATGATAGCCACGTGATCAGTGCATGATCAGTCACGTGATCAGTGCATGATCAGTCATGTGACCAGTACATGGTAGCTGCGCGATCATGGCATGATCAGCCACGTGATCAGTGCATGATAGCCACGTGATCAGTGCATGATCAGACACGTGATCAGTGCATGATCAGTCACGTGATCAGTGCATGATCAGCCACGTGATCAGTGCATGACCAGGCACGTGATCAGTGCATGTCCAGCCACGTGATCAGTGCATGATAGCCACGCGATCAGTGCATGATCAGCCACGTGATCAGTGCATGATCAGTTACGTGATCAGTGCATGATCAGCCACGTGATCAGTGCATGATCAGCCACGTGATCAGTGCATGATCAATTACGTGATCAGTGCATGATCAGTCACGTGACCAGTACATGGTAGCCACGTGATCATTGCATGATCAGCCACGTGATCAGTGCATGATAGCCACGTGATCAGTGCATGATAGCTACGTGATCAGTGCATGATCAGTCACGTGATACGTGTGTGATCAGCCACGTGATCAGTGCATGATATCCACGATCAGTGCATGACAGCCACGTGATCAGTGCATGATAGTCACGTGATCAGTGCATGATCAGTCACGTGATACATGTGTGATCAGCCACGTGATCAGTGCATGATAGCCACGTGATCAGTGCATGATCAATACGTGATCAGTGCATGATCAGTCACGTGATCAGTGCATGGTTGCCACGTGATCAGTGCATGATCAGCCACGTGATCAGTGCATGATAGCCACGTGATCAGTGCATGATCAGTCACGTGATCAGTGCATGATCAGCCACGTGAACAGTGCATGCTCAGTCACGCGATCTGGGCCTGCTGAGCTGCGATTACTGTCTGCTCATCTGCTTGACAATTGCCAGCTGAGCTGCACGATTCCTGCCTGTCATCTGCTTGACAATTGCCAGCTGTGCTGCGAATTCTGCCTGCTCAGCTGCTTGATTATTGCCAGCTGAGCAGCATGATTCCTCACACCTGAGTTCCATGATTATTGCCTGCTGACTGTTTGATTCGTGCCACTCAGCTCTTTGTTTATTGCCTCCAGAGGCACATGATCAGTGTATGATAGCAAACATGATCAGCGCATGATCAGTCACATGATCAGCGCCATTAAGTCACGTGATCACTACATGATAGTCATGTGATCAGTCCATGCTCAGTCACGGTATCAGTGCATGATCAGCCACGTGATCAGTGCATGATCTGTCACAAGATTAGTATGATCATCCACGTGATCAGTGCATGGGCAGTCATGTGATCAGTGCATGATATAGACGTGATCAGTGCATGATCAGTCTCGTGATCAGTGCATGATCAGTCACGTGATCAGTGCATGATCAGCCACGTGATCAGTGCATGATCAGCCACGCGATCAGTGCATGATCAATCACGTGATCAGTGCATGATCAGTCACGTGATCAGTACATGGTAGCCACGTGATCAGTGCATGATCAGCCACGTGATCAGTGCATGATAGCCACGTGATCAGTGCATGATAGCCACGTGATCAGTGCATGATCAGCCACGTGATCAGTGCATGATCAGTCACGTGATCAGTGCATGATCAGTCACGTGATCAGTGCATGATAGCCACGTGATCAGTGCATGATCAGCCACGTGATCAGTGCATGATAGCCACGTGATCAGTGCATGATCAGTCACGTGATCAGTGCATGATCAGTCACGTGATCAGTGCATGATCAGCCACGTGATCAGTGCATGATCAGCCACGTGATCAGTGCATGATCAATTACGTGATCAGTGCATGATCAGTCACGTGATCAGTACATGATAGCTACGTGATCATTGCATGATCAGCCACGTGATCAGTGCATGATAGCCACGTGATCAGTGCATGATAGCCACGTGATCAGTGCATGATCAGTCATGTGATAGTGTGATCAGCCACGTGATCAGTGCATGATAGCCACGTGATCAGTGCATGATAGTCACGTGATCAGTGCATGATCAGTCACGTGATACATGTGTGATCAGTCACGTGATCAGTGCATGATCAGCCACGTGATCAGTGCATGATCAATTACGTGATCAGTGCATGATCAGTCACGTGACCAGTACATGGTTGCTACGTGATCATTGCATGATCAGCCACGCGAGCAGTGCATGATAGCCACGTGATCAGTGCATGATCAGTCACGTGATCAGTACATGATCAGTCACGTGAACAGTGCATGATCATTTACGTGATCTTTGCATGATCAGTCACGTGACCAGTATATGGTGCTACGTGATCATTCCATGACGAGCCACGTGAGCAGTGCATGATAGCCACGTGATGTGTGCATGAGTTACGTGAGCAGAGTATGATCAGCCACGTGATCAGTGCATGAGTGCCACGTGATCAGTGCATGATATGTCACGTGACAGGTGTGTGATCAGCCACGTGAACAGTGCATGTTCAGCCACGTGATCAGTGCATGATAGCCACGTGATCAGTGCATGATCAGCCACGTGATCAGTGCATGGTCAGACACGTGAACAGTGTATGATCAGCCACGTGATCAGTGCATGATATCCAAGTGATCAGTGCATGATCATCACGTGATCAGTGCATGATCAGCCACGTGAACAGTGCATGCTCAGTCACGTGATCTGGGCCTGCTGAGCTGCGTGATTACTGTCTGCTCATCTGCTTGACAATTGCCAGCTGAGCTGCACGATTCCTGCCTGTCATCTGCTTGACAATTGCCAGCTGTTCTGCGTAATTCCTGCCTGCTCAGCTGCATGATTATTGCCAGCTGATCAGCATGATTCCTCACACCTGAGTTCCATGATTATTGCCTGCTGACTGTTTGATTCGTGCCTACTCAGCTCTTTGTTTATTGCCTCCAGAGGCACGTGATCAGTGCATGATAGCAAACATGATCA
Source organism: Bos javanicus (assembly GCF_032452875.1). Classification (NCBI taxonomy): domain Eukaryota; kingdom Metazoa; phylum Chordata; class Mammalia; order Artiodactyla; family Bovidae; genus Bos; species Bos javanicus. Next base: position 68,215 of record NW_026894773.1, on the reverse strand, counting down.
GCGCATGATCAGTCACGTGATCAGTGCCATTAAGTCACGTGATCACTGCATGATAGTCATGTGATCAGTCCATGATCAGTCACGGTATCAGTGCATGATCAGCCACGCGATCAGTGCATGATCTGTCACGTGATTAGTGTATGATCATCTACGTGATCATTGCATGGTCAGTCACGTGATCAGTGCATGATATAGACGTGATCAGTGCATGATCAGTCACGTGATCAGTGCATGATCAGCCACGTGATCAGTGCATGATCAGCCACGTGATCAGTGCATGATCAGCCACGTGATCAGTGCATGATCAGCCACGTGATCAGTGCATGATCAGCCACGTGATCAGTGCATGATAGCCACGTGATCAGTGCATGATCAGCCACGTGATCAGTGCATGATAGCCACGTGATCAGTGCATGATAGCCACGTGATCAGTGCATGATCAGCCACGTGATCAGTGCATGATCAGCCACGTGATCAGTGCATGATCAGCCACGTGATCAGTGCATGATAAGCCACGTGATCAGTGCATGATCAGCCACGCGATCAGTGCATGATAGCCACGCGATCAGTGCATGATCAGTCACGTGATCAGTGCATGATCAGTCACGTGATCAGTGCATGATCAGCCACGTGATCAGTGCATGATCAGCCACGTGATCAGTGCATGATCAATTACGTGATCAGTGCATGATCAGTCACGTGATCAGTGCATGATAGCACGTGATCAGTGCATGATCAGCCACGTGATCAGTGCATGATAGCCACGTGATCAGTGCATGATCAGCCACGTGATCAGTGCATGATCAGTCACGTGATCAGTGCATGATCAGCCACGTGATCAGTGCATGATCAGTCACGTGATCAGTGCATGATCAGCCACGTGATCAGTGCATGATCAGTCACGTGATCAGTGCATGATCAGCCACGTGATCAGTGCATGATCAGCCACGTGATCAGTGCATGATCAGCCACGTGATCAGTGCATGATCAGCCACGTGATCAGTGCATGATCAGTTACGTGAGCAGTGTATGATCAGCCACGTGATCAGTGCATGATCAGACACGTGAACAGTGTATGATCAGCCACGTGATCAGTGCATGATATCCAAGTGATCAGTGCATGATCATCACGTGATCAGTGTATGATCAGCCACGTGAACAGTGCATGCTCAGTCACGTGATCTGGGCCTGCTGAGCTGCGTGATTACTGTCTGCTCATCTGCTTGACAATTGCCAGCTGAGCTGCACGATTCCTGCCTGTCATCTGCTTGACAATTGCCAGCTGTGCTGCGTAATTCCTGCCTGCTCAGCTGCTTGATTATTGCCAGCTGAGCAGCATGATTCTCACACCTGAGTTCCATGATTATTGCCTGCTGACTGTTTGATTCGTGCCTACTCAGCTCTTTGTTTATTGCCTCCAGAGGCACATGATCAGTGTATGATAGCAAACATGATCAGCGCATGATCAGTCACATGATCAGCGCCATTAAGTCACGTGATCACTACATGATAGTCATGTGATCAGTCCATGCTCAGTCACGGTATCAGTGCATGATCAGCCACGTGATCAGTGCATGATCTGTCACATGATTAGTGTATGATCATCCACGTGATCAGTGCATGGCAGTCATGTGATCAGTGCATGATATAGACGTGATCAGTGCATGATCAGTCTCGTGATCAGTGCATGATAGCCACGTGATCAGTGCATGATCAGTCACGTGATCAGTGCATGGTAGCTACGTGATCATTGCATGATCAGCCACGTGATCAGTGCATGATAGCCACGTGATCAGTGCATGATCAGTCACGTGATCAGTGCATGATCAGCCACGTGATCAGTGCATGATAGCCACGTGATCAGTGCATGATCAGCCACGTGATCAGTGCATGATAGCCACGTGATCAGTGCATGAGTCACGTGATCAGTGCATGATCAGCCACGATCAGTGCATGATGCCACGTGATCAGTGCATGATAGTCACGTGATCAGTGCATGATCAGCCACGTGATCAGTGCATGATCAGCCACGTGATCAGTGCATGATCAGCCACGTGATCAGTGCATGATCAGCCACGTGATCAGTGCATGATCAATTACGTGATCAGTGCATGATCAGTCACGTGACCAGTACATGGTTGCTATGTGATCGTGCATGATCAGCCACGTGAGCAGTGCATGATAGCCACGTGATCAGTGCATGATCAGTCACGTGATCAGTACATGATCAGTCACGTGAACAGTGCATGATCATTTACGTGATCTTGCATGATCAGTCACGTGACCAGTATATGGTTGCACGTGATCATTCCATGACGAGCCACGTGAGCAGTGCATGATAGCCACGGATGTGTGCATGAGTACGTGAGCAGAGTATGATCAGCCACGTGATCAGTGCATGAGTGCCACGTGATCAGTGCATGATATGTCACGTGACAGGTGTGTGATCAGCCACGTGAACAGTGCATGTTCAGCCACGTGATCAGTGCATGATAGCCACGTGATCAGTGCATGATCAGCCACGTGATCAGTGCATGATCAGACACGTGAACAGTGTATGATCAGCCACGTGATCAGTGCATGATATCCAAGTGATCAGTGCATGATCACCACGTGATCAGTGTATGATCAGCCACGTGAACAGTGCATGCTCAGTCACGTGATCTGGGCCTGCTGAGCTGCGTGATTACTGTCTGCTCATCTGCTTGACAATTGCCAGCTGAGCTGCACGATTCCTGCCTGTCATCTGCTTGACAATTGCCAGCTGTGCTGCGTAATTCCTGCCTGCTCAGCTGCTTGATTATTGCCAGCTGAGCAGCATGATTCCTCACACCTGAGTTCCATGATTATTGCCTGCTGACTGTTTGATTCGTGCCTACTCAGCTCTTTGTTTATTGCCTCCAGAGGCACATGATCAGTGTATGATAGCAAACATGATCAGCGCATGATCAGTCACATGATCAGCGCCATTAAGTCACGTGATCACTACATGATAGTCATGTGATCAGTCCATGCTCAGTCACGTATCAGTGCATGATCAGCCACGTGATCAGTGCATGATCTGTCACAAGATTAGTGTATGATCATCCACGTGATCAGTGCATGGCAGTCATGTGATCAGTGCATGATATAGACGTGATCAGTGCATGATCAGTCTCGTGATCAGTGCATGATAGCCACGTGATCAGTGCATGATCAGTCACCTGATGGGTGTATGATCATTCACGTGACCTGTACATGGTAGCTACATGATCATTGCATGATCAGCCACGTGAGTAGTGCATGATAGCCACGTGATCACTGCATGATCAGTCACGTGATCAGTGCATGATCAGTCATGTGACCAGTACATGGTAGCTGCGTGATCATGCATGATCAGCCACGTGAGCAGTGCATGATAGCCACGTGATCAGTGCATGATCAGTGATCAGTGCATGATCAGTCACGTGATCAGTGCATGATCAGCCACGTGATCAGTGCATGATCAGGCACGTGATCAGTGTATGTCAGCCACGTGATCAGTGCATGATAGCCACGTGATCAGTGCATGATCAGTCACGTGATCAGTGCATGATCAGTTATGTGATCAGTGCATGATCAGCCACGCGATCAGTGCATGATCAGCCACGTGATCAGTGCATGATCAATTACGTGATCAGTGCATGATCAGTCACGTGACCAGTACATGGTAGCTACGTGATCATTGCATGATCAGCCACGTGATCAGTGCATGATAGCCACGTGATCAGTGCATGATAGCCACGTGATCAGTGCATGATCAGTCATGTGATACGTATGTGATCAGCCACGTGATCAGTGCATGATATCCACGTGATCAGTGCATGACAGCCACGTGATCAGTGCATGAGAGCCACGTGATCAGTGCATGATCAGTCACGTGATACATGTGTGATCAGCCACGTGATCAGTGCATGATGAGCCACGTGATCAGTGCATGATCAATTACGTGATCAGTGCATGATCAGTCACGTGACCAGTACATGGTTGCTACGTGATCGTGCATGATCAGCCACGTGAGCAGAGCATGATAGCCACGTGATCAGTGCATGATCAGTCACGTGATCAGTGCATGATCAGTCACGTGAACAGTGCATGATCATTTACGTGATCTTGCATGATCAGTCACGTTACAGTATATGGTTGCACGTGATCATTCCATGACAGCCACGTGAGCAGTGCATGATAGCCACGTGATGTGTGCATGAGTTACGTGAGCAGAGTATGATCAGCCACGTGATCAGTGCATGAGTGCCACGTGATCAGTGCATGATATGTCACGTGACAGGTGTGTGATCAGCCACGTGAACAGTGCATGTTCAGCCACGTGATCAGTGCATGATAGCCACGTGATCAGTATGATCAGCCACGTGATCAGTGCATGGTCAGACACGTGAACAGTGTATGATCAGCCACGTGATCAGTGCATGATATCCGTGATCAGTGCATGATCATCACGTGATCAGTGTATGATCAGCCACGTGAACAGTGCATGCTCAGTCACGTGATCTGGGCCTGCTGAGCTGCGTGATTACTGTCTGCTCATCTGCTTGACAATTGCCAGCTGAGCTGCACGATTCCTGCCTGTCATCTGCTTGACAATTGCCAGCTGTGCTGCGAATTCCTGCCTGCTCAGCTGCTTGATTATTGCCAGCTGAGCAGCATGATTCCTCACACCTGAGTTCCATGATTATTGCCTGCTGACTGTTTGATTCGTGCCTACTCAGCTCTTTGTTTATTGCCTCCAGAGGCACATGATCAGTGTATGATAGCAAACATGATCAGCGCATGATCAGTCACATGATCAGCGCCATTAAGTCACGTGATCACTACATGATAGTCATGTGATCAGTCCATGCTCAGTCACGGTATCAGTGCATGATCAGCCACGTGATCAGTGCATGATCTGTCACATGATTAGTGTATGATCATCCACGTGATCAGTGCATGGGCAGTCATGTGATCAGTGCATGATATAGACGTGATCAGTGCATGATCAGTCTCGTGATCAGTGCATGATAGCCACGTGATCAGTGCATGATCAGTCACCTGATGGGTGTATGATCATTCACGTGACCTGTACATGGTAGCTACATGATCATTGCATGATCAGCCACGTGAGTAGTGCATGATAGCCACGTGATCACTGCATGATCAGTCACGTGATCAGTGCATGATCAGTCATGTGACCAGTACATGGTAGCTGCGTGATCATGCATGATCAGCCACGTGAGCAGTGCATGATAGCCACGCGATCAGTGCATGATCAGACACGATCAGTGCATGATCAGTCACGTGATCAGTGCATGATCAGCCACGTGATCAGTGCATGACCAGCACGTGATCAGTGTATGTCAGCCACGTGATCAGTGCATGATAGCCACGTGATCAGTGCATGATCAGTCACGTGATCAGTGCATGATCAGTTACGTGATCAGTGCATGATCAGCCACGTGATCAGTGCATGATCAGCCACATGATCAGTGCATGATCAATTACGTGATCAGTGCATGATCAGTCACGTGACCAGTACATGGTAGCTACGTGATCATTGCCTGATCAGCCACGTGATCAGTGCATGATAGCCACGTGATCAGTGCATGATAGCCACGTGATCAGTGCATGATCAGTCATGTGATACGTGGTGATCAGCCACGTGATCAGTGCATGATATCCACGTGATCAGTGCATGACAGCCACGCGATCAGTGCATGAGAGCCACGTGATCAGTGCATGATCAGTCACGTGATACATGTGTGATCAGCCACGTGATCAGTGCATGATGAGCCACGTGATCAGTGCAGGATCAATTACGTGATCAGTGCATGATCAGTCACGTGACCAGTACATGGTTGCTACGTGATCGTTGCATGATCAGCCACGTGAGCAGTGCATGATAGCCACGTGATCAGTGCATGATCAGTCACGTGATCAGTACATGATCAGTCACGTGAACAGTGCATGATCATTTACGTGATCAGTGCATGATCAGTCACGTGACCAGTATATGGTTGCTACGTGATCATTCCATGACGATCCACGTGAGCAGTGCATGATAGCCACGTGATGTGTGCATGAGTTGAGCAGAGTATGATCAGCCACGTGATCAGTGCATGAGAGCCACGTGATCAGTGCATGATATGTCACGTGACAGGTGTGTGATCAGCCACGTGAACAGTGCATGTTCAGCCACGTGATCAGTGCATGATAGCCACGTGATCAGTGCATGATCAGTTACGTGAGCAGTGTATGATCAGCCACGTGATCAGCATGATCAGCATGATCAGTGCATGATACACGTGAACAGTGCATGATCAGCCACGTGATCAGTGCATGATATCCAAGTGATCAGTGCATGATCATCACGTGATCAGTGTATGATCAGCCACGTGAACAGTGCATGCTCAGTCACGTGATCTGGGCCTGCTGAGCTGCGTGATTACTGTCTGCTCATCTGCTTGACAATTGCCAGCTGAGCTGCACGATTCCTGCCTGTCATCTGCTTGACAATTGCCAGCTGTGCTGCGAATTCCTGCCTGCTCAGCTGCTTGATTATTGCCAGCTGAGCAGCATGATTCCTCACACCTGAGTTCCATGATTATTGCCTGCTGACTGTTTGATTCGTGCCTACTCAGCTCTTTGTTTATTGCCTCCAGAGGCACATGATCAGTGTATGATAGCAAACATGATCAGCGCATGATCAGTCACATGATCAGCGCCATTAAGTCACGTGATCACTACATGATAGTCATGTGATCAGTCCATGCTCAGTCACGGTATCAGTGCATGATCAGCCACGTGATCAGTGCATGATCTGTCACATGATTAGTGTATGATCATCCACGTGATCAGTGCATGGGCAGTCATGTGATCAGTGCATGATATAGACGTGATCAGTGCATGATCAGTCTGATCAGTGCATGATAGCCACGTGATCAGTGCATGATCAGTCACCTGATGGGTGTATGATCATTCACGTGACCTGTACATGGTAGCTACATGATCATTGCATGATCAGCCACGTGAGTAGTGCATGATAGCCACGTGATCACTGCATGATCAGTCACGTGATCAGTGCATGATCAGTCATGTGACCAGTACATGTGGCTGCGTGATCAGGCATGATCAGCCACGTGAGCAGTGCATGATAGCCACGTGATCAGTGCATGATCAGACACGATCAGTGCATGATCAGTCACGTGATCAGTGCATGATCAGCCACGTGATCAGTGCATGACCAGGCACGTGATCAGTGTATGTCAGCCACGTGATCAGTGCATGATAGCCACGTGATCAGTGCATGATCAGTCACGTGATCAGTGCATGATCAGTTATGTGATCAGTGCATGATCAGCCACGTGATCAGTGCATGATCAGCCACATGATCAGTGCATGATCAATTACGTGATCAGTGCATGATCAGTCACGTGATCAGTACATGGTAGCTACGTGATCATTGCATGATCAGCCACGTGATCAGTGCATGATAGCCACGTGATCAGTGCATGATAGCCACGTGATCAGTGCATGATCAGTCATGATACGTGTGTGATCAGCCACGTGATCAGTGCATGATATCCACGTGATCAGTGCATGACAGCCACGTGATCAGTGCATGAGAGCCACGTGATCAGTGCATGATCAGTCACGTGATACATGTGTGATCAGCCACGTGATCAGTGCATGATGAGCCACGTGATCAGTGCAGGATCAATTACGTGATCAGTGCATGATCAGTCACGTGACCAGTACATGGTTGCTACGTGATCTGCATGATCAGCCACGTGAGCAGAGCATGATAGCCACGTGATCAGTGCATGATCAGTCACGTGATCAGTACATGATCAGTCACGTGAACAGTGCATGATCATTTACGTGATCTGTGCATGATCAGTCACGCTACCAGTATATGGTTGCTACGTGATCATTCCATGACGAGCCACGTGAGCAGTGCATGATAGCCACGTGATGTGTGCATGAGTTACGTGAGCAGAGTATGATCAGCCACGTGATCAGTGCATGAGTGCCACGTGATCAGTGCATGATATGTCACGTGACAGGTGTGTGATCAGCCACGTGAACAGTGTTCAGCCACGTGATCAGTGCATGATAGCCACGTGATCAGTGCATGATCAGTTACGTGAGCAGTGTATGATCAGCCACGTGATCAGTGCATGGTCAGACACGTGAACAGTGTATGATCAGCCACGTGATCAGTGCATGATATCCAAGTGATCAGTGCATGATCATCACGTGATCAGTGTATGATCAGCCACGTGAACAGTGCATGCTCAGTCACGTGATCTGGGCCTGCTGAGCTGCGTGATTACTGTCTGCTCATCTGCTTGACAATTGCCAGCTGAGCTGCACGATTCCTGCCTGTCATCTGCTTGACAATTGCCAGCTGTGCTGCGTAATTCCTGCCTGCTCAGCTGCTTGATTATTGCCAGCTGAGCAGCATGATTCCTCACACCTGAGTTCCATGATTATTGCCTGCTGACTGTTTGATTCGTGCCTACTCAGCTCTTTGTTTATTGCCTCCAGAGGCACATGATCAGTGTATGATAGCAAACATGATCAGCGCATGATCAGTCACATGATCAGCGCCATTAAGTCACGTGATCACTACATGATAGTCATGTGATCAGTCCATGCTCAGTCACGGTATCAGTGCATGATCAGCCACGTGATCAGTGCATGATCTGTCACAAGATTAGTGTATGATCATCCACGTGATCAGTGCATGGGCAGTCATGTGATCAGTGCATGATATAGACGTGATCAGTGCATGATCAGTCTCGTGATCAGTGCATGATAGCCACGTGATCAGTGCATGATCAGTCACCTGATGGGTGTATGATCATTCACGTGACCTGTACATGGTAGCTACATGATCATTGCATGATCAGCCACGTGATCAGTGCATGGCAGTCACGTGATCAGTGCATGATCATCACGTGATCAGTGCATGATCAGTCACGTGATCAGTGCATGATAGCCACGTGATCAGTGCATGATCAGTCACGTGATCAGTGCATGATCAGTCACGTGATCAGTGCATGATAGCTACGTGATCAGTGCATGATCAGCCACGTGATCAGTGCATGATAGCCACGTGATCAGTGCATGATCAGTCACGTGATCAGTGCATGATCAGTCACGTGATCAGTGCATGATAGCACGTGATCATGCATGATCAGCCACGTGATCAGTGCATGATAGCCACGTGATCAGTGCATGATCAGTCACGTGATCAGTGCATGATCAGTCACGTGATCAGTGCATGATCAGCCACGTGATCAGTGCATGATCAGCGTGATCAGTGCATGATCAGCCACGTGATCAGTGCATGATCAGTCACGTGATCAGTGTGATCAGCCACGTGATCAGTGCATGATAGCCACGTGATCAGTGCATGATCAGTCACGTGATCAGTGCATGATCAGTTACGTGATCAGTGCATGATCAGCCACGTGATCAGTGCATGATCAGCCACGTGATCAGTGCATGATCAGTTACGTGATCAGTGCATGATCAGTCACGTGATCAGTGCATGGTAGCTACGTGATCATTGCATGATCAGCCACGTGATCAGTGCATGATAGCCACGTGATCAGTGCATGATAGCCACGTGATCAGTGCATGATCAGTCATGTGATACGTGTGTGATCAGCCACGTGATCAGTGCATGATATCCACGTGATCAGTGCATGACAGCCACGTGATCAGTGCATGAGAGCCACGTGATCAGTGCATGATCAGTCACGTGATACATGTGTGATCAGCCACGTGATCAGTGCATGATGAGCCACGTGATCAGTGCAGGATCAATTACGTGATCAGTGCATGATCAGTCACGTGACCAGTACATGGTTGCTACGTGATCGTGCATGATCAGCCACGTGATCAGTGCATGATAGCCACGTGATCAGTGCATGATCAGTCACGTGATCAGTACATGATCAGTCACGTGAACAGTGCATGATCATTTACGTGATCAGTGCATGATCAGTCACGTGACCAGTATATGGTTGCATGATCATTCCATGACGCAGCCACGTGAGCAGTGCATGATAGCCACGTGATGTGCATGAGTTACGTGAGCAGTGCATGATCAGCCACGTGATCAGTGCATGATAGTCACGTGATCAGTGTATGATCAGCCACGTGATCAGTGCATGATCAGCCACGTGATCAGTGCATGATATGTCACGTGACAGTGTGTGATCAGCCACGTGAACAGTGCATGTTCAGCCACGTGATCAGTGCATGATAGCCACGTGATCAGTGCATGATCAGTTACGTGAGCAGTGCATGATCAGCCACGTGATCAGTGCATGGTCAGACACGCGAACAGTGTATGATCAGCCACGTGATCAGTGCATGATATCCAAGTGATCAGTGCATGATCATCACGTGATCAGTGTATGATCAGCCACGTGAACAGTGCATGCTCAGTCACGTGATCTGGGCCTGCTGAGCTGCGTGATTACTGTCTGCTCATCTGCTTGACAATTGCCAGCTGAGCTGCACGATTCCTGCCTGTCATCTGCTTGACAATTGCCAGCTGTGCTGCGAATTCCTGCCTGCTCAGCTGCTTGATTATTGCCAGCTGAGCAGCATGATTCCTCACACCTGAGTTCCATGATTATTGCCTGCTGACTGTTTGATTCGTGCCTACTCAGCTCTTTGTTTATTGCCTCCAGAGGCACATGATCAGTGTATGATAGCAAACATGATCAGCGCATGATCAGTCACATGATCAGCGCCATTAAGTCACGTGATCACTACATGATAGTCATGTGATCAGTCCATGCTCAGTCACGGTATCAGTGCATGATCAGCCACGTGATCAGTGCATGATCTGTCACAAGATTAGTGTATGATCATCCACGTGATCAGTGCATGGGCAGTCATGTGATCAGTGCATGATATAGATGATCAGTGCATGATCAGTCACCTGATGGGTGTATGATCATTCACGTGACCTGTACATGGTAGCTACATGATCATTGCATGATCAGCCACGTGAGTAGTGCATGATAGCCACGTGATCAGTGCATGATCAGTCACGTGATCAGTGCATGATCAGTCATGTGACCAGTACATGGTAGCTGCGTGATCATGCATGATCAGCCACGTGAGCAGTGCATGATAGCCACGTGATCAGTGCATGATCAGACACGTGATCAGTGCATGATCAGTCACGTGATCAGTGCATGATCAGGCACGTGATCAGTGTATGTCAGCCAAGTGATCAGTGCATGATAGCCACGTGATCAGTGCATGATCAGTCACGTGATCAGTGCATGATCAGTTACGTGATCAGTGCATGATCAGCCACGTGATCAGTGCATGATCAGCCACATGATCAGTGCATGATCATTACGTGATCAGTGCATGATCAGTCACGTGACCAGTACATGGTAGCACGTGATCATTGCCTGATCAGCCACGTGATCAGTGCATGATAGCCACGTGATCAGTGCATGATCAGTCATGTGATCACGTGTGTGATCAGCCACGTGATCAGTGCATGATATCCACGTGATCAGTGCATGACAGCCACGTGATCAGTGCATGAGAGCCACGTGATCAGTGCATGATCAGTCACGTGATACATGTGTGATCAGCCACGTGATCAGTGCATGATGAGCCACGTGATCAGTGCAGGATCAATTACGTGATCAGTGCATGATCAGTCACGTGACCAGTACATGGTTGCTACGTGATCGCTGCATGATCAGCCACGTGAGCAGAGCATGATAGCCACGTGATCAGTGCATGATCAGTCACGTGATCAGTACATGATCAGTCACGTGAACAGTGCATGATCATTTACGTGATCTTTGCATGATCAGTCACGTGACCAGTATATGGTTGCTACGTGATCATTCCATGACGAGCCACGTGAGCAGTGCATGATAGCCACGTGATGTGTGCATGAGTTACGTGAGCAGAGTATGATCAGCCACGTGATCAGTGCATGAGTGCCACGTGATCAGTGCATGATATGTCACGTGACAGGTGTGTGATCAGCCACGTGAACAGTGCATGTTCAGCCACGTGATCAGTGCATGATAGCCACGTGATCAGTGCATGATCAGTTACGTGAGCAGTGTATGATCAGCCACGTGATCAGTGCATGGTCAGACACGTGAACAGTGTATGATCAGCCACGTGATCAGTGCATGATATCCAAGTGATCAGTGCATGATCATCACGTGATCAGTGTATGATCAGCCACGTGAACAGTGCATGCTCAGTCACGTGATCTGGGCCTGCTGAGCTGCGTGATTACTGTCTGCTCATCTGCTTGACAATTGCCAGCTGAGCTGCACGATTCCTGCCTGTCATCTGCTTGACAATTGCCAGCTGTGCTGCATAATTCCTGCCTGCTCAGCTGCTTGATTATTGCCAGCTGAGCAGCATGATTCCTCACACCTGAGTTCCATGATTATTGCCTGCTGACTGTTTGATTCGTGCCTACTCAGCTCTTTGTTTATTGCCTCCAGAGGCACATGATCAGTGTATGATAGCAAACATGATCAGCGCATGATCAGTCACATGATCAGCGCCATTAAGTCACGTGATCACTACATGATAGTCATGTGATCAGTCCATGCTCAGTCACGGTATCAGTGCATGATCAGCCACGTGATCAGTGCATGATCTGTCACAAGATTAGTGTATGATCATCCACGTGATCAGTGCATGGGCAGTCATGTGATCAGTGCATGATATAGACGTGAACAGTGCATGATCAGTCTCGTGATCAGTGCATGATAGCCACGTGATCAGTGCATGATCAGTCACCTGATGGGTGTATGATCATTCACGTGACCTGTACATGGTAGCTACATGATCATTGCATGATCAGCCACGTGAGTAGTTCATGATAGCCACGTGATCACTGCATGATCAGTCACGCGATCAGTGCATGATCAGTCATGTGACCAGTACATGGTAGCTGCGCGATCATGGCATGATCAGCCACGTGAGCAGTGCATGATAGCCACGTGATCAGTGCATGATCAGACACGTGATCAGTGCATGATCAGTCACGTGATCAGTGCATGATCAGCCACGTGATCAGTGCATGATCAGGCACGTGATCAGTGTATGTCAGCCAAGTGATCAGTGCATGATAGCCACGTGATCAGTGCATGATCAGTCACGTGATCAGTGCATGATCAGTTATGTGATCAGTGTATGATCAGCCACGTGATCAGTGCATGATCAGCCACATGATCAGTGCATGATCAATTACGCGATCAGTGCATGATCAGTCACGTGACCAGTACATGGTAGCTACGTGATCATTGCATGATCAGCCACGTGATCAGTGCATGATAGCCACGTGATCAGTGCATGATAGCCACGTGATCAGTGCATGATCAGTCATGTGATACGTGTGTGATCAGCCACGTGATCAGTGCATGATATCCACGTGATCAGTGCATGACAGCCACGTGATCAGTGCATGAGAGCCACGTGATCAGTGCATGATCAGTCACGTGATACATGTGTGATCAGCCACGTGATCAGTGCATGATGAGCCACGTGATCAGTGCAGGATCAATTACGTGATCAGTGCATGATCAGTCACGTGACCAGTACATGGTTGTACGTGATCGTTGCATGATCAGCCACGTGAGCAGAGCATGATAGCCACGTGATCAGTGCATGATCAGTCACGCGATCAGTACATGATCAGTCACGTGAACAGTGCATGATCATTTACGTGATCTTTGCATGATCAGTCACGTGACCAGTATATGGTTGCTACGCGATCATTCCATGACGAGCCACGTGAGCAGTGCATGATAGCCACGTGATGTGTGCATGAGTTACGTGAGCAGAGTATGATCAGCCACGTGATCAGTGCATGAGTGCCACGTGATCAGTGCATGATATGTCACGTGACAGGTGTGTGATCAGCCACGTGAACAGTGCATGTTCAGCCACGTGATCAGTGCATGATAGCCACGTGATCAGTGTATGATCAGCCACGTGATCAGTGCATGGTCAGACACGTGAACAGTGTATGATCAGCCACGTGATCAGTGCATGATATCCAAGTGATCAGTGCATGATCATCACGTGATCAGTGTATGATCAGCCACGTGAACAGTGCATGCTCAGTCACGTGATCTGGGCCTGCTGAGCTGCGTGATTACTGTCTGCTCATCTGCTTGACAATTGCCAGCTGAGCTGCACGATTCCTGCCTGTCATCTGCTTGACAATTGCCAGCTGTGCTGCGTAATTCCTGCCTGCTCAGCTGCTTGATTATTGCCAGCTGAGCAGCATGATTCCTCACACCTGAGTTCCATGATTATTGCCTGCTGACTGTTTGATTCGTGCCTACTCAGCTCTTTGTTTATTGCCTCCAGAGGCACATGATCAGTGTATGATAGCAAACATGATCAGCGCATGATCAGTCACATGATCAGCGCCATTAAGTCACGTGATCACTACATGATAGTCATGTGATCAGTCCATGCTCAGTCACGGTATCAGTGCATGATCAGCCACGTGATCAGTGCATGATCTGTCACAAGATTAGTGTATGATCATCCACGTGATCAGTGCACGGGCAGTCATGTGATCAGTGCATGATATAGACGTGATCAGTGCATGATCAGTCTCGTGATCAGTGCATGATAGCCACGTGATCAGTGCATGATCAGTCACCTGATGGGTGTATGATCATTCACGTGACCTGTACATGGTAGCTACATGATCATTGCATGATCAGCCACGTGAGTAGTGCATGATAGCCACGTGATCACTGCATGATCAGTCACGTGATCAGTGCATGATCAGTCATGTGACCAGTACATGGTAGCTGCGTGATCATGGCATGATCAGCCACGTGAGCAGTGCATGATAGCCACGCGATCAGTGCATGATCAGACACGTGATCAGTGCATGATCAGTCACGTGATCAGTGCATGATCAGCCACGTGATCAGTGCATGACCAGGCACGTGATCAGTGTATGTCCAGCCAAGTGATCAGTGCATGATAGCCACGTGATCAGTGCATGATCAGTTACGTGATCAGTGCATGATCAGTTACGTGATCAGTGCATGATCAGCCACGTGATCAGTGCATGATCAGCCACATGATCAGTGCATGATCAATTACGTGATCAGTGCATGATCAGTCACGTGATCAGTACATGGTAGCTACGTGATTGCATGATCAGCCACGTGATCAGTGCATGATAGCCACGTGATCAGTGCATGATAGCCACGTGATCAGTGCATGATCAGTCACGTGATAGTGTGATCAGCCACGTGATCAGTGCATGATATCCACGTGATCAGTGCATGACAGCCACGTGATCAGTGCATGAGAGCCACGTGATCAGTGCATGATCAGTCACGCGATACATGTGTGATCAGCCACGTGATCAGTGCATGATAGCCACGTGATCAGTGCATGATCAGTTACGTGATCAGTGCATGATCAGTCACGTGATCAGTGCATGGTCAGCCACGTGATCAGTGCATGATCAGCCACGTGATCAGTGCATGATAGCCACGCGATCAGTGCATGATCAGTCACGTGATCAGTGCATGATCAGCCACGTGAACAGTGCATGCTCAGTCACGTGATCTGGGCCTGTTGAGCTGCGTGATTACTGTCTGCTCATCTGCTTGACAATTGCCAGCTGAGCTGCACGATTCCTGCCTGTCATCTGCTTGACAATTGCCAGCTGTGCTGCGAATTCTGCCTGCTCAGCTGCTTGATTATTGCCAGCTGAGCAGCATGATTCCTCACACCTGAGTTCCATGATTATTGCCTGCTGACTGTTTGATTCGTGCCTACTCAGCTCTTTGTTTATTGCCTCCAGAGGCACATGATCAGTGTATGATAGCAAACATGATCAGCGCATGATCAGTCACATGATCAGCGCCATTGTCACGTGATCACTACATGATAGTCATGTGATCAGTCCATGCTCAGTCACGGATCAGTGCATGATCAGCCACGTGATCAGTGCATGATCTGTCACAAGATTAGTGTATGATCATCCACGTGATCAGTGCATGGGCAGTCATGTGATCAGTGCATGATATAGACGTGATCAGTGCATGATCAGTCACGTGATCAGTGCATGATCAGTCACGTGATCAGTGCATGATCAGCCACGTGATCAGTGCATGATCAGCCACATGATCAGTGCATGATCAATTACGATCAGTGCATGATCAGTCACGTGACCAGTACATGGTAGCTACGTGATCATTGCATGATCAGCCACGTGATCAGTGCATGATAGCCACGCGATCAGTGCATGATAGCCACGCGATCAGTGCATGATCAGTCATGTGATACGTGTGTGATCAGCCACGTGATCAGTGCATGATATCCACGTGATCAGTGCATGACAGCCACGTGATCAGTGCATGAGAGCCACGTGATCAGTGCATGATCAGTCACGTGATACAGTGTGATCAGCCACGTGATCAGTGCATGATGAGCCACGTGATCAGTGCATGATCAATTACGTGATCAGTGCATGATCAGTCACGTGACCAGTACATGGTTGCTACGTGATCGCTGCATGATCAGCCACGTGAGCAGAGCATGATAGCCACGTGATCAGTGCATGATCAGTCACGTGATCAGTACATGATCAGTCACGTGAACAGTGCATGATCATTTACGTGATCTTGCATGATCAGTCACGTGACCAGTATATGGTTGCTACGTGATCATTCCATGACGAGCCACGTGAGCAGTGCATGATAGCCACGTGATGTGCATGAGTTACGTGAGCAGAGTATGATCAGCCACGTGATCAGTGCATGAGTGCCACGTGATCAGTGCATGATATGTCACGTGACAGGTGTGTGATCAGCCACGCGAACAGTGCATGTTCAGCCACGTGATCAGTGCATGATAGCCACGCGATCAGTGCATGATCAGTTACGTGAACAGTGTATGATCAGCCACGTGATCAGTGCATGATATCCAAGTGATCAGTGCATGATCATCACGTGATCAGTGTATGATCAGCCACGTGAACAGTGCATGCTCAGTCACGTGATCTGGGCCTGCTGAGCTGCGTGATTACTGTCTGCTCATCTGCTTGACAATTGCCAGCTGAGCTGCACGATTCCTGCCTGTCATCTGCTTGACAATTGCCAGCTGTGCTGCGTAATTCCTGCCTGCTCAGCTGCTTGATTATTGCCAGCTGAGCAGCATGATTCCTCACACCTGAGTTCCATGATTATTGCCTGCTGACTGTTTGATTCGTGCCTACTCAGCTCTTTGTTTATTGCCTCCAGAGGCACATGATCAGTGTATGATAGCAAACATGATCAGCGCATGATCAGTCACATGATCAGCGCCATTAAGTCACGTGATCACTACATGATAGTCATGTGATCAGTCCATGCTCAGTCACGGTATCAGTGCATGATCAGCCACGTGATCAGTGCATGATCTGTCACAAGATTAGTGTATGATCATCCACGTGATCAGTGCACGGGCAGTCATGTGATCAGTGCATGATATAGACGTGATCAGTGCATGATCAGTCTCGTGATCAGTGCATGATAGCCACGCGATCAGTGCATGATCAGTCACCTGATGGGTGTATGATCATTCACGTGACCTGTACATGGTAGCTACATGATCATTGCATGATCAGCCACGTGAGTAGTTCATGATAGCCACGTGATCACTGCATGATCAGTCACGTGATCAGTGCATGATCAGTCATGTGACCAGTACATGGTAGCTGCGTGATCATGGCATGATCAGCCACGTGAGCAGTGCATGATAGCCACGTGATCAGTGCATGATCAGACACGTGATCAGTGCATGATCAGCCACGCGATCAGTGCATGACCAGGCACGTGATCAGTGTATGTCCAGCCAAGTGATCAGTGCATGATAGCCACGTGATCAGTGCATGATCAGTCACGTGATCAGTGCATGATCAGTTACGTGATCAGTGCATGATCAGCCACGTGATCAGTGCATGATCAGCCACATGATCAGTGCATGATCAATTACGCGCTCAGTGCATGATCAGTTACGTGACCAGTACATGGTAGCTACGTGATCATTGCATGATCAGCCACGTGATCAGTGCATGATAGCCACGTGATCAGTGCATGATCAGTCATGTGATACGTGTGTGATCAGCCACATGATCAGTGCATGATATCCACGTGATCAGTGCATGACAGCCACGTGATCAGTGCATGAGAGCCACGGGATCAGTGCATGATCAGTCACGCGATACATGTGTGATCAGCCACGCGATCAGTGCATGATGAGCCACGTGATCAGTGCAGGATCACTTACGTGATCAGTGCATGATCAGTCACGTGACCAGTACATGGTTGCCACGTGATCGTTGCATGATCAGCCACGTGAGCAGAGCATGATAGCCACGCGGTCAGTGCATGATCAGTCACGCGATCAGTACATGATCAGTCACGTGAACAGTGCATGATCATTTACGCGATCTTTGCATGATCAGTCACGTGACCAGTATATGGTTGCGACGTGATCATTCCATGACGAGCCACGTGAGCAGTGCATGATAGCCACGTGATGTGTGCATGAGTTACGTGAGCAGAGTATGATCAGCCACGTGATCAGTGCATGAGTGCCACGTGATCAGTGCATGATATGTCACGTGACAGGTGTGTGATCAGCCACGTGAACAGTGCATGTTCAGCCACGTGATCAGTGCATGATAGCCACGTGATCAGTGCATGATCAGTTACGTGAGCAGTGTATGATCAGCCACGTGATCAGTGCATGGTCAGACACGTGAACAGTGTATGATCAGCCACGTGATCAGTGCATGATATCCACGTGATCAGTGCATGATCATCACGTGATCAGTGTATGATCAGCCACGTGAACAGTGCATGCTCAGTCACGTGATCTGGGCCTGCTGAGCTGCGTGATTACTGTCTGCTCATCTGCTTGACAATTGCCAGCTGAGCTGCACGATTCCTGCCTGTCATCTGCTTGACAATTGCCAGCTGTGCTGCGAATTCCTGCCTGCTCAGCTGCTTGATTATTGCCAGCTGAGCAGCATGATTCCTCACACCTGAGTTCCATGATTATTGCCTGCTGACTGTTTGATTCGTGCCTACTCAGCTCTTTGTTTATTGCCTCCAGAGGCACATGATCAGTGTATGATAGCAAACATGATCAGCGCATGATCAGTCACATGATCAGCGCCATTAAGTCACGTGATCACTACATGATAGTCATGTGATCAGTCCATGCTCAGTCACGGTATCAGTGCATGATCAGCCACGTGATCAGTGCATGATAGTCATGTGATCAGTGCATGATATAGACGCGAACAGTGCATGATCAGTCACGTGATCAGTGCATGATAGCCACGTGATCAGTGCATGATCAGTCACCTGATGGGTGTATGATCATTCACGTGACCTGTACATGGTAGCTACATGATCATTGCATGATCAGCCACGTGATCAGTGCATGATAGCCACGCGATCACTGCATGATCAGTCACGTGATCAGTGCATGATCAGTCATGTGACCAGTACATGGTAGCTGCGTGATCATGCATGATCAGCCACGTGATCAGTGCATGATAGCCACGTGATCAGTGCATGATCAGTCACGTGATCAGTGCATGATCAGTTACGTGATCAGTGCATGATCAGTCACGTGATCAGTACATGGTAGCCACGTGATCATTGCATGATCAGCCACGTGATCAGTGCATGATAGCCACGTGATCAGTGCATGATAGCCACGTGATCAGTGCATGATCAGTCATGTGATACGTGTGTGATCAGCCACGTGATCAGTGCATGATATCCACGCGATCAGTGCATGACAGCCACGTGATCAGTGCATGAGAGCCACGTGATCAGTGCATGATCAGTCACGTGATACATGTGTGATCAGCCACGTGATCAGTGCATGATGAGCCACGTGATCAGTGCAGGATCAATTACGTGATCAGTGCATGATCAGTCACGTGACCAGTACATGGTTGCTACGTGATCTTGCATGATCAGCCACGTGAGCAGAGCATGATAGCCACGTGATCAGTGCATGATCAGTCACGTGATCAGTGCATGATCAGTCACGTGAACAGTGCATGATCATTTACGTGATCAGTGCATGATCAGTCACGTGACCAGTATATGGTTGCTACGTGATCATTCCATGACGAGCCACGTGAGCAGTGCATGATAGCCACGTGATGTGCATGAGTTACGTGAGCAGAGTATGATCAGCCACGCGATCAGTGCATGAGTGCCACGTGATCAGTGCATGATATGTCACGGACAGTGTGTGATCAGCCACGTGAACAGTGCATGTTCAGCCACGTGATCAGTGCATGATAGCCACGTGATCAGTGCATGATCAGTTACGTGAGCAGTGTATGATCAGCCACGTGATCAGTGCATGATATCCAGTGATCAGTGCATGATCATCACGTGATCAGTGTATGATCAGCCACGCGAACAGTGCATGCTCAGTCACGTGATCTGGGCCTGCTGAGCTGCGTGATTACTGTCTGCTCATCTGCTTGACAATTGCCAGCTGAGCTGCACGATTCCTGCCCGTCATCTGCTTGACAATTGCCAGCTGTGCTGCGTAATTCCTGCCTGCTCAGCTGCTTGATTATTGCCAGCTGAGCAGCATGATTCCTCACACCTGAGTTCCATGATTATTGCCTGCTGACTGTTTGATTCGTGCCTACTCAGCTCTTTGTTTATTGCCTCCAGAGGCACATGATCAGTGTATGATAGCAAACATGATCAGCGCATGATCAGTCACATGATCAGCGCCATTAAGTCACGTGATCACTACATGATAGTCATGTGATCAGTCCATGCTCAGTCACGGTATCAGTGCATGATCAGCCACGTGATCAGTGCATGATCTGTCACAAGATTAGTGTATGATCATCCACGTGATCAGTGCATGGGCAGTCATGTGATCAGTGCATGATATAGACGTGATCAGTGCATGATCAGTCACCTGATGGGTGTATGATCATTCACGTGACCTGTACATGGTAGCTACATGATCATTGCATGATCAGCCACGTGAGTAGTGCATGATAGCCACGTGATCAGTGCATGATCAGTCACGTGATCAGTGCATGATCAGTCATGTGACCAGTACATGGTAGCCGTGATCATGCATGATCAGCCACGTGAGCAGTGCATGATAGCCACGTGATCAGTGCATGATCAGACACGTGATCAGTGCATGATCAGTCACGTGATCAGTGCATGATCAGGCACGTGATCAGTGCATGTCAGCCAAGTGATCAGTGCATGATAGCCACGTGATCAGTGCATGATCAGTCACGTGATCAGTGCATGATCAGTTATGTGATCAGTGTATGATCAGCCACGTGATCAGTGCATGATCAGCCACATGATCAGTGCATGATCAATTACGTGATCAGTGCATGATCAGTCACGTGACCAGTACATGGTAGCTCACGTGATCATTGCATGATCAGCCACGTGATCAGTGCATGATAGCCACGTGATCAGTGCATGATCAGTCATGTGATACGTGTGATCAGCCACATGATCAGTGCATGATATCCACGTGATCAGTGCATGACAGCCACGTGATCAGTGCATGAGAGCCACGTGATCAGTGCATGATCAGTCACGCGATACATGTGTGATCAGCCACGTGATCAGTGCATGATGAGCCACGTGATCAGTGCAGGATCAATTACGCGATCAGTGCATGATCAGTCACGTGACCAGTACATGGTTGCCACGTGATCTTGCATGATCAGCCACGTGAGCAGAGCATGATAGCCACGTGATCAGTGCATGATCAGTCACGTGATCAGTACATGATCAGTCACGCGAACAGTGCATGATCATTTACGTGATCTTTGCATGATCAGTCACGTGACCAGTATATGGTTGCTACGTGATCATTCCATGACGAGCCACGTGAGCAGTGCATGATAGCCACGTGATGTGCATGAGTTACGTGAGCAGAGTATGATCAGCCACGTGATCAGTGCATGAGTGCCACGTGATCAGTGCATGATATGTCACGTGACAGGTGTGTGATCAGCCACGCGAACAGTGCATGTTCAGCCACGTGATCAGTGCATGATAGCCACGCGATCAGTGCATGATCAGTTACGTGAGCAGTGTATGATCAGCCACGTGATCAGTGCATGGTCAGACACGTGAACAGTGTATGATCAGCCACGTGATCAGTGCATGATATCCAAGTGATCAGTGCATGATCATCACGTGATCAGTGTATGATCAGCCACGTGAACAGTGCATGCTCAGTCACGTGATCTGGGCCTGCTGAGCTGCGTGATTACTGTCTGCTCATCTGCTTGACAATTGCCAGCTGAGCTGCACGATTCCTGCCTGTCATCTGCTTGACAATTGCCAGCTGTGCTGCGTAATTCCTGCCTGCTCAGCTGCTTGATTATTGCCAGCTGAGCAGCATGATTCCTCACACCTGAGTTCCATGATTATTGCCTGCTGACTGTTTGATTCGTGCCTACTCAGCTCTTTGTTTATTGCCTCCAGAGGCACATGATCAGTGTATGATAGCAAACATGATCAGCGCATGATCAGTCACATGATCAGCGCCATTAAGTCACGTGATCACTACATGATAGTCATGTGATCAGTCCATGCTCAGTCACGGTATCAGTGCATGATCAGCCACGTGATCAGTGCATGATCTGTCACAAGATTAGTGTATGATCATCCACGTGATCAGTGCATGGGCAGTCATGTGATCAGTGCATGATATAGACGCGAACAGTGCATGATCAGTCTCGTGATCAGTGCATGATAGCCACGTGATCAGTGCATGATCAGTCACCTGATGGGTGTATGATCATTCACGTGACCTGTACATGGTAGCTACATGATCATTGCATGATCAGCCACGTGAGTAGTGCATGATAGCCACGTGATCACTGCATGATCAGTCACGTGATCAGTGCATGATCAGTCATGTGACCAGTACATGGTAGCTGCGTGATCATGGCATGATCAGCCACGTGAGCAGTGCATGATAGCCACGCGATCAGTGCATGATCAGACACGAGATCAGTGCATGATCAGTCACGTGATCAGTGCATGATCAGCCACGTGATCAGTGCATGACCAGGCACGTGATCAGTGCATGTCCAGCACGTGATCAGTGCATGATAGCCACGTGATCAGTGCATGATCAGTCACGTGATCAGTGCATGATCAGTTATGTGATCAGTGCATGATCAGCCACGTGATCAGTGCATGATCAGCCACGTGATCAGTGCATGATCAATTACGCGATCAGTGCATGATCAGTCACGTGATCAGTGCATGGTAGCTACGTGATCAGTGCATGATCAGCCACGTGATCAGTGCATGATAGCCACGCGATCAGTGCATGATAGCCACGTGATCAGTGCATGATCAGTCACGTGATACAGTGTGATCAGCCACGTGATCAGTGCATGATAGCCACGCGATCAGTGCATGATCAGCCACGTGATCAGTGCATGAGAGCACGTGATCAGTGCATGATCAGTCACGTGATACATGTGTGATCAGCCACGTGATCAGTGCATGATCAGCCACGTGATCAGTGCATGATCAGTTACGTGATCAGTGCATGATCAGTCACGTGACCAGTACATGGTAGCACGTGATCAGTGCATGATCAGCCACGTGATCAGTGCATGATAGCCACGTGATCAGTGCATGATCAGTCACGTGATCAGTGCATGATCAGCCACGCGAACAGTGCATGCTCAGTCACGTGATCTGGGCCTGCTGAGCTGCGTGATTACTGTCTGCTCATCTGCTTGACAATTGCCAGCTGAGCTGCACGATTCCTGCCTGTCATCTGCTTGACATTGCCAGCTGTGCTGCGAATTCTGCCTGCTCAGCTGCTTGATTATTGCCAGCTGAGCAGCATGATTCCTCACACCTGAGTTCCATGATTATTGCCTGCTGACTGTTTGATTCGCGCCTACTCAGCTCTTTGTTTATTGCCTCCAGAGGCACATGATCAGTGTATGATAGCAAACATGATCAGCGCATGATCAGTCACATGATCAGCGCCATTAAGTCACGTGATCACTACATGATAGTCATGTGATCAGTCCATGCTCAGTCACGGTATCAGTGCATGATCAGCCACGTGATCAGTGCATGATCTGTCACAAGATTAGTGTATGATCATCCACGTGATCAGTGCATGGGCAGTCATGTGATCAGTGCATGATATAGACGCGAACAGTGCATGATCAGTCTCGTGATCAGTGCATGATCAGCCACGTGATCAGTGCATGATCAGCCACGCGATCAGTGCATGATCAGCCACGTGACAGTGCATGATCAGCCACGTGATCAGTGCATGATCAGTCACGTGATCAGTGCATGATAGCCACGTGATCAGTGCATGATCAGCCACGTGATCAGTGCATGATCAGCCACGTGATCAGTGCATGATCAGCCACGCGATCAGTGCATGATCAGCCACGTGATCAGTGCATGATCACCGTGATCAGTGCATGATCAGCCACGTGATCAGTGCATGATAGCACGTGATCAGTGCATGTCCAGCCACGTGATCAGTGCATGATAGCCACGTGATCAGTGCATGATCAGTCACGTGATCAGTGCATGATCAGCACGTGATCAGTGCATGATCAGCCACGCGATCAGTGCATGATCAGCCACGTGATCAGTGCATGATCAATTACGTGATCAGTGCATGATCAGTCACGTGACCAGTACATGGTAGCCACGTGATCATTGCATGATCAGCCACGTGATCAGTGCATGATAGCCACGTGATCAGTGCATGATAGCCACGTGATCAGTGCATGATCAGTCATGTGATACGTGTGTGATCAGCCACGTGATCAGTGCATGATAGCCACGTGATCAGTGCATGAGAGCCACGTGATCAGTGCATGATCAGTCACGTGATACATGTGTGATCAGCCACGTGATCAGTGCATGATGAGCCACGTGATCAGTGCAGGATCAATTACGTGATCAGTGCATGATCAGTCACGTGACCAGTACATGGTTGCTACGCGATCATTGCATGATCAGCCACGTGAGCAGAGCATGATAGCCACGTGATCAGTGCATGATCAGTCACGTGATCAGTACATGATCAGTCACGTGAACAGTGCATGATCATTTACGTGATCTTTGCATGATCAGTCACGTGACCAGTATATGGTTGCTACGTGATCATTCCATGATGAGCCACGTGAGCAGTGCATGATAGCCACGTGATGTGTGCATGAGTTACGTGAGCAGAGTATGATCAGCCACGTGATCAGTGCATGAGTGCCACGTGATCAGTGCATGATATGTCACGTGACAGTGTGTGATCAGCCACGTGAACAGTGCATGTTCAGCCACGTGAGCAGAGCATGATAGGCACGTGATCAGTGCATGATCAGCCACGTGATCAGTGCATGGTCAGACACGTGAACAGTGCATGATCAGCCACGTGATCAGTGCATGATATCCAAGTGATCAGTGCATGATCATCACGTGATCAGTGTATGATCAGCCACGCGAACAGTGCATGCTCAGTCACGTGATCTGGGCCCGCTGAGCTGCGTGATTACTGTCTGCTCATCTGCTTGACAATTGCCAGCTGAGCTGCACGATTCCTGCCTGTCATCTGCTTGACAATTGCCAGCTGTGCTGCGTAATTCCTGCCTGCTCAGCTGCTTGATTATTGCCAGCTGAGCAGCATGATTCCTCACACCTGAGTTCCATGATTATTGCCTGCTGACTGTTTGATTCGTGCCTACTCAGCTCTTTGTTTATTGCCTCCAGAGGCACATGATCAGTGTATGATAGCAAACATGATCAGCGCATGATCAGTCACATGATCAGCGCCATTAAGTCACGTGATCACTACATGATAGTCATGTGATCAGTCCATGCTCAGTCACGGTATCAGTGCATGATCAGCCACGTGATCAGTGCATGATCTGTCACAAGATTAGTGTATGATCATCCACGTGATCAGTGCACGGGCAGTCATGTGATCAGTGCATGATATAGACGTGAACAGTGCATGATCAGTCTCGTGATCAGTGCATGATAGCCACGTGATCAGTGCATGATCAGTCACCTGATGGGTGTATGATCATTCACGTGACCTGTACATGGTAGCATGATCATTGCATGATCAGCCACGTGAGTAGTTCATGATAGCCACGTGATCACTGCATGATCAGTCACGTGATCAGTGCATGATCAGTCATGTGACCAGCACATGGTAGCTGCGTGATCATGGCATGATCAGCCACGGAGCAGTGCATGATAGCCACGTGATCAGTGCATGATCAGACACGTGATCAGTGCATGATCAGTCACGTGATCAGTGCATGATCAGCCACGCGATCAGTGCATGATCAGTCACGTGATCAGTGCATGATCAGCCACGTGATCAGTGCATGACCAGGCACGTGATCAGTGTATGATCAGCCACGTGATCAGTGCATGATAGCCACGTGATCAGTGCATGATCAGTCACGTGATCAGTGCATGATCAGTTACGTGACCAGTACATGGTAGCTATGATCATTGCCTGATCAGCCACGTGATCAGTGCATGATCAGCCACGTGATCAGTGCATGATCAGCCACGTGATCAGTGCATGATCAGTCACTGATCAGTGCATGATCAGTCACGTGACCAGTACATGGTAGCACGTGATCATTGCCTGATCAGCCACGTGATCAGTGCATGATCAGCCACGTGATCAGTGCATGATAGCCACGTGATCAGTGCATGATCAGTCATGTGATACGTGGTGATCAGCCACGTGATCAGTGCATGATATCCACGTGATCAGTGCATGACAGCCACGTGATCAGTGCATGAGAGCCACGTGGATCAGTGCATGATCAGTCACGTGATACATGTGTGATCAGCCACGTGATCAGTGCATGATGAGCCACGTGATCAGTGGGATCAATTACGTGATCAGTGCATGATCAGTCACGTGACCAGTACATGGTTGCTACGTGATCTGCATGATCAGCCACGTGAGCAGAGCATGATAGCCACGTGGTCAGTGCATGATCAGTCACGTGATCAGTACATGATCAGTCACGCGAACAGTGCATGATCATTTACGTGATCTGTGCATGATCAGTCACGTTACCAGTATATGGTTGCCGTGATCATTCCATGACGAGCCACGAGCAGTGCATGATAGCCACGTGATGTGTGCATGAGTTACGTGAGCAGAGTATGATCAGCCACGTGATCAGTGCATGAGTGCCACGTGATCAGTGCATGATATGTCACGCGACAGGTGTGTGATCAGCCACGTGAACAGTGCATGTTCAGCCACGTGATCAGTGCATGATAGCCACGTGATCAGTGCATGATCAGCCACGTGATCAGTGCATGGTCAGACACGTGAACAGTGTATGATCAGCCACGTGATCAGTGCATGATATCCAAGTGATCAGTGCATGATCATCACGTGATCAGTGTATGATCAGCCACGTGAACAGTGCATGCTCAGTCACGTGATCTGGGCCTGCTGAGCTGCGTGATTACTGTCTGCTCATCTGCTTGACAATTGCCAGCTGAGCTGCACGATTCCTGCCTGTCATCTGCTTGACAATTGCCAGCTGTGCTGCGTAATTCCTGCCTGCTCAGCTGCTTGATTATTGCCAGCTGAGCAGCATGATTCCTCACACCTGAGTTCCATGATTATTGCCTGCTGACTGTTTGATTCGCGCCTACTCAGCTCTTTGTTTATTGCCTCCAGAGGCACATGATCAGTGTATGATAGCAAACATGATCAGCGCATGATCAGTCACATGATCAGCGCCATTAAGTCACGTGATCACTACATGATAGTCATGTGATCAGTCCATGCTCAGTCACGGTATCAGTGCATGATCAGCCACGTGATCAGTGCATGATCTGTCACAAGATTAGTGTATGATCATCCACGTGATCAGTGCACGGGCAGTCATGTGATCAGTGCATGATATAGACGCGAACAGTGCATGATCAGTCTCGTGATCAGTGCATGATAGCCACGCGATCAGTGCATGATCAGTCACCTGATGGGTGTATGATCATTCACGTGACCTGTACATGGTAGCTACATGATCATTGCATGATCAGCCACGTGAGTAGTTCATGATAGCCACGCGATCACTGCATGATCAGTCACGTGATCAGTGCATGATCAGTCATGTGACCAGTACATGGTAGCTGCTGATCATGGCATGATCAGCCACGTGAGCAGTGCATGATAGCCACGCGATCAGTGCATGATCAGACACGTGATCAGTGCATGATCAGTCACGTGATCAGTGCATGATCAGACACGTGATCAGTGCATGATCAGCCACGTGATCAGTGCATGATCAGCCACGTGATCAGTGCATGACCAGCACGTGATCAGTGCATGTCCAGCCAAGTGATCAGTGCATGATAGCCACGTGATCAGTGCATGATCAGTCACGCGATCAGTGCATGATCAGTTACGTGATCAGTGCATGGTAGCTACGTGATCATTGCATGATCAGCCACGTGATCAGTGCATGATAGCCACGTGATCAGCATGATAGCCACATGATCAGTGCATGATCAATTACGTGATCAGTGCATGATCAGTTACGTGACCAGTACATGGTAGCCACGCGATCATTGCCTGATAAGCCACGTGATCAGTGCATGATAGCCACGTGATCAGTGCATGATAGCCACGTGATCAGTGCATGATCA
Organism: Bos javanicus; assembly: GCF_032452875.1. Lineage (NCBI taxonomy): Eukaryota > Metazoa > Chordata > Mammalia > Artiodactyla > Bovidae > Bos > Bos javanicus. The sequence continues at coordinate 39,425 of NW_026894773.1, read as the reverse complement.
GTCATGTGATACGTAGTGGTGATCAGCCACATGATCAGTGCATGATATCCACGTGATCAGTGCATGATACACGTGATCAGTGCATGAGAGCCACGATCAGTGCATGATCAGTCACGTGATACATGTGTGATCAGCCACGTGATCAGTGCATGATGAGCCACGTGATCAGTGCAGGATCAATTACGTGATCAGTGCATGATCAGTCACGTGACCAGTACATGGTTGCTATGTGATCGTTGCATGATCAGCCACGTGAGCAGAGCATGATAGCCACGTGGTCAGTGCATGATCAGTCACGTGATCAGTACATGAACAGACACGTGAACAGTGCATGATCATTTACGCGATCTTTGCATGATCAGTCACGTTACCAGTATATGGTTGCTACATGATCATTCCATGACGAACATGGAGCAGTGTGATAGCCACGATGTGTGCATGAGTTACGTGAGCAGAGTATGATCAGCCACGTGATCAGTGCATGAGTTCCACGATCAGTGCATGATAGTCACGTGACAGTGTGTGATCAGCCACGTGATCTGTGCATGTTCAGCCACGTGATCAGTGCATGATAGCCACGTGATCAGTGCATGATCAGTTACGTGATAGTGCATGATCAGCCACGGATCAGTGCATGATATCCACGTGATCAGTGCATGACAGCCACGTGATCAGTGCATGATAGCCACGATCAGTGCATGATCAGTCACGTGATACATGTGTGATCAGCCACGTGATCAGTGCATGATGAGCCACGTGATCAGTGCAGGATCACCGTGATCAGTGCATGATCAGTCACGTGACCAGTACATGGTTGCTACGTGATCGTGCATGATCAGCCACGTGAGCAGAGCATGATAGCCACGTGATCAGTGCATGATCAGTCACGTGATCAGTACATGATCAGTCACGTGAACAGTGCATGATCATTTACGCGATCTTTGCATGATCAGTCACGTTACCAGTATATGGTTGCACGTGATCATTCCATGACGAGCCACGTGAGCAGTGCATGATAGCCACGTGATGTGTGCATGAGTCACGTGAGCAGAGTATGATCAGCCACGTGATCAGTGCATGAGTGCCACGTGATCAGTGCATATGTCACGTGACATGTGTGATCAGCCACGTGAACAGTGCATGTTCAGCCACGTGATCAGTGTGATAGCCACGTGATCAGTGCATGATCAGTTACGTGAGCAGTGTATGATCAGCCACGTGATCAGTGCATGGTCAGACACGCGAACAGTGTATGATCAGCCACGTGATCAGTGCATGATATCCAAGTGATCAGTGCATGATCATCACGCGATCAGTGTATGATCAGCCACGTGAACAGTGCATGCTCAGTCACGTGATCTGGGCCTGCTGAGCTGCGTGATTACTGTCTGCTCATCTGCTTGACAATTGCCAGCTGAGCTGCACGATTCCTGCCTGTCATCTGCTTGACAATTGCCAGCTGTGCTGCGTAATTCCTGCCTGCTCAGCTGCTTGATTATTGCCAGCTGAGCAGCATGATTCCTCACACCTGAGTTCCATGATTATTGCCTGCTGACTGTTTGATTCGTGCCTACTCAGCTCTTTGTTTATTGCCTCCAGAGGCACATGATCACTGTATGATAGCAAACATGATCAGCGCATGATCAGTCACATGATCAGCGCCATTAAGTCACGTGATCACTACATGATAGTCATGTGATCAGTCCATGCTCAGTCACGGTATCAGTGCATGATCAGCCACGTGATCAGTGCATGATCTGTCACAAGATTAGTGTATGATCACCCACGTGATCAGTGCACGGGCAGTCATGTGATCAGTGCATGATATAGACGTGATCAGTGCATGATGAGTCTCGTGATCAGTGCATGATAGCCACGTGATCAGTGCATGATCAGTCACCTGATGGGTGTATGATCATTCACGCGACCTGTACATGGTAGCTACATGATCATTGCATGATCAGCCACGTGTGCATGATAGCCACGTGATCAGTGCATGATCAGTCACGTGATCAGTGCATGATCAGTCACGTGATCAGTGCATGATCAGCCACGTGATCAGTGCATGATCAGCCACGTGATCAGTGCATGATCAGCCACGCGATCAGTGCATGATAGCCACGTGATCAGTGCATGATCAGTCACGTGATCAGTGCATGATCAGCCACGTGATCAGTGCATGATCAGCCACGTGATCAGTGCATGATCAGCCACGTGATCAGTGCATGATCAGTCACGTGATCAGTGCATGATCAGTCACGTGATCAGTGCATGAGCTACGTGATCATTGCATGATCAGCCACGTGATCAGTGCATGATAGCCACGTGATCAGTGCATGATCAGCCACGTGATCAGTGCATGATCAGTCACGTGATACGTATGATCAGCCACGTGATCAGTGCATGATCAATACGTGATCAGTGCATGATCAGCCACGTGATCAGTGCATGATCAGCCACGTGATCAGCATGATCAGCCACGTGATCAGTGCATGATCAGCCACGTGATCAGTGCATGATCAGTCACGTGATCAGTGCATGATCAGCCACGTGATCAGTGCATGATCAGCCACGCGATCAGTGCATGATCAGTCACGTGATCAGTGCATGATCAGTCATGATCAGTGCATGATCAGCCACGTGATCAGTGCATGATCAGCCATGATCAGTGCATGATCAGTCACGTGATCAGCATGATCAGCCACGTGATCAGTGCATGATCAGCCACGTGATCAGTGCATGATCAGTCACGTGATCAGTGCATGATCAGTCACGTGATCAGCATGATCAGCCATGATCAGTGCATGATAGCCACGTGATCAGTGCATGATCAGTCACGTGATCAGTGCATGATCAGTCACGTGATCAGTGCATGATCAGCCACGTGATCAGTGCATGATCAGTCACGTGATCAGTGTGATGATCAGCCACGTGATCAGTGCATGATAGCCACGCGATCATTGCATGATCAGCCACGTGATCAGTGCATGATCAGTCACGTGATCAGTGCATGATCAGACACGTGATCAGTGCATGATCAGTCACGTGATCAGTGCATGATCAGCCACGGATCAGTGCATGACCAGGCACGTGATCAGTGTATGTCAGCCGTGATCTGCATGATAGCCACGTGATCAGTGCATGATCAGTCACGTGATCAGCATGATCAGTCACGTGACTGCATGGTAGCCATGATCAGTGCATGATCAGCCACGTGATCAGTGCATGATCAGCCACGTGATCAGTGCATGATCAGCCACGTGATCAGTGCATGATCAATCACGATCAGTATGATCAGTCACGTGACCAGTACATGCGTGCTCACGTGATCATTGCTGATCAGCCACGTGATCAGTGCATGACAGCATCACGGATCAGTGCATGATAGCCACGTGATCAGTGCATGATCAGTCATGTGATCAGTGATGATCAGCCACGTGATCAGCATGATAGCCACGTGATCAGTGCATGATCAGCCACGTGATCAGTGCATGATAGCCACGTGATCAGTGCATGATCAGTCATGCGGATCATGTGATCAGCCACGTGATCAGTGCATGACAGCCACGTGATCAGTGCATGATCAATTACGCGATCAGTGCATGATCAGTCACGTGACCAGCATACAAGCCACATGTGATCAGTGCATGATCAGCCACGTGATCAGAGCATGATAGCCACGGATCAGTGCATGATCAGTCACGTGATCAGTGCATGATCAGTCACGGACAGTGCATGATCAGCCACGTGATCAGTGCATGATCAGTCACGTGATCAGTATATGGTTACACGATCAGTGCATGATCAGCCACGTGATCAGTGCATGATAGCCACGTGATCAGTGCATGAGTCACGTGATCAGTGCATGATCAGCCACGTGATCAGCGCATGAGTCACGTGATCAGTGCATGATAGTCACGTGATCAGTGCATGATCATACGTGATCAGTGCATGATCAGCCACGCGATCAGTGCATGATAGCCACGTGATCAGTGCATGATCAGTCACGTGATACGTGTGTGATCAGCCACGTGATCAGTGCATGATATCCACGTGATCAGTGCATGACAGCCACGTGATCAGTGCATGAGAGCCACGTGATCAGTGCATGATCAGTCACGTGATACATGTGATCAGCCACGTGATCAGTGCATGATGAGCCACGTGATCAGTGCAGGATCAATTACGTGATCAGTGCATGATCAGTCACGTGACCAGTACATGGTTGCTACGTGATCGTTGCATGATCAGCCACGCGAGCAGAGCATGATAGCCACGTGGTCAGTGCATGATCAGTCACGCGATCAGTACATGATCAGTCACGTGAACAGTGCATGATCATTTACGTGATCTTTGCATGATCAGTCACGTTACCAGTATATGGTTGCTACGTGATCATTCCATGACGCCACGTGAGCAGTGCATGATAGCCACGTGATGTGTGCATGAGTTACGTGAGCAGAGTATGATCAGCCACGTGATCAGTGCATGAGTGCCACGTGATCAGTGCATGATATGTCACGTGACAGGTGTGTGATCAGCCACGTGAACAGTGCATGTTCAGCCACGTGATCAGTGCATGATAGCCACGCGATCAGTGCATGATCAGTTACGTGAGCAGTGTATGATCAGCCACGTGATCAGTGCATGGTCAGACACGCGAACAGTGTATGATCAGCCACGTGATCAGTGCATGATATCCAAGTGATCAGTGCATGATCATCACGCGATCAGTGTATGATCAGCCACGTGAACAGTGCATGCTCAGTCACGTGATCTGGGCCCGCTGAGCTGCGTGATTACTGTCTGCTCATCTGCTTGACAATTGCCAGCTGAGCTGCACGATTCCTGCCTGTCATCTGCTTGACAATTGCCAGCTGTGCTGCGTAATTCCTGCCTGCTCAGCTGCTTGATTATTGCCAGCTGAGCAGCATGATTCCTCACACCTGAGTTCCATGATTATTGCCTGCTGACTGTTTGATCGGCCTACTCAGCTCTTTGTTTATTGCCTCCAGAGGCACATGATCAGTGTATGATAGCAAACATGATCAGCGCATGATCAGTCACATGATCAGCGCCATTAAGTCACGTGATCACTACATGATAGTCATGTGATCAGTCCATGCTCAGTCACGGTATCAGTGCATGATCAGCCACGTGATCAGTGCATGATCTGTCACAAGATTAGTGTATGATCATCCACGCGATCAGTGCACGGGCAGTCATGTGATCAGTGCATGATATAGACGCGAACAGTGCATGATCAGTCTCGTGATCCGTGCATGATAGCCACGTGATCAGTGCATGATCAGTCACCTGATGGGTGTATGATCATTCACGGGACCTGTACATGGTAGCTACATGATCATTGCCTGATCAGCCACGTGAGTAGTTCATGATAGCCACGCGATCACTGCATGATCAGTCACGTGATCAGTGCATGATCAGTCATGTGACCAGTACATGGTAGCTGCGTGATCGGCATGATCAGCCACGTGAGCAGTGCATGATAGCCACGTGATCAGTGCATGATCAGACACGTGATCAGTGCATGATCAGTCACGTGATCAGTGCATGATCAGCCACGCGATCAGTGTGACCAGCGCACGTGATCAGTCAGCCACGTGATCAGTGCATGATAGCCACGATCAGTGCATGATCAGTTACGTGATACATGTGTGATCAGCCACGTGATCAGTGCATGATGAGCCACGCGATCAGTGCAGGATCAATTACGTGATCAGTGCATGATCAGTCACGTGACCAGTACATGGCGCATGATCATTGCATGATCAGCCACGTGAGCAGAGCATGATAGCCACGTGATCAGTGCATGATCAGCCACGTGATCAGTACATGATCAGTCACGTGAACAGTGCATGATCATTTACGCGATCTTTGCATGATCAGTCACGTTACCAGTATATGGTTGCCGTGATCATTCCATGACAGCCACGTGAGCAGTGCATGATAGCCACGCGATGTGTGCATGAGTTACGTGAGCAGAGTATGATCAGCCACGCGATCAGTGCATGAGTGCCACGTGATCAGTGCATGATATGTCACGTGACAGGTGTGTGATCAGCCACGTGAACAGTGCATGTTCAGCCACGCAGTGCATGATAGCCACGTGATCAGTGCATGATCAGTTACGTGAGCAGTGTATGATCAGCCACGTGATCAGTGCATGGTCAGACACGTGAACAGTGTATGATCAGCCACGTGATCAGTGCATGATATCCAAGTGATCAGTGCATGATCATCACGCGATCAGTGTATGATCAGCCACGTGAACAGTGCATGCTCAGTCACGTGATCTGGGCCTGCTGAGCTGCGTGATTACTGTCTGCTCATCTGCTTGACAATCGCCAGCTGAGCTGCACGATTCCTGCCTGTCATCTGCTTGACAATTGCCAGCTGTGCTGCGTAATTCCTGCCCGCTCAGCTGCTTGATTATTGCCAGCTGAGCAGCATGATTCCTCACACCTGAGTTCCATGATTATTGCCTGCTGACTGATTCGCGCCTACTCAGCTCTTTGTTTATTGCCTCCAGAGGCACATGATCAGTGTATGATAGCAAACATGATCAGCGCATGATCAGTCACATGATCAGCGCCATTAAGTCACGTGATCACTACATGATAGTCATGTGATCAGTCCATGCTCAGTCACGGTATCAGTGCATGATCAGCCACGTGATCAGTGCATGATCTGTCACAAGATTAGTGTATGATCATCCACGTGATCAGTGCACGCAGTCATGTGATCAGTGCATGATATAGACGTGAACAGTGCATGATCAGTCTCGTGATCAGTGCATGATAGCCACGTGATCAGTGCATGATCAGTCACCTGATGGGTGTATGATCATTCACGTGACCTGTACATGGTAGCTACATGATCATTGCATGATCAGCCACGTGAGTAGTTCATGATAGCCACGCGATCACTGCATGATCAGTCACGTGATCAGTGCATGATCAGTCATGTGACCAGTACATGGTAGCTGCGTGATCATGGCATGATCAGCCACGAGAGCAGTGCATGATAGCCACGTGATCAGTGCATGATCAGACACGATCAGTGCATGATCAGCCACGTGATCAGTGCATGATCAGCCACGCGATCAGTGCATGACCAGGCACGTGATCAGTGCATGATCAGCCACGTGATCAGTGCATGATAGCCACGTGATCAGTGCATGATCAGTCACGTGATCAGTGCATGATCAGCCACGTGATCAGTGCATGATCAGCCACGCGATCAGTGCATGATCAGCCACGTGATCAGTGCATGATAGCCACGTGATCAGTGCATGATCAGTCACGTGATCAGTGCATGATCAGCCACGTGATCAGTGCATGATAGCCACGTGATCAGTGCATGATCAGCCACGTGATCAGTGCATGATCAGTCACGTGATCAGTGCATGATCAGCCACGTGATCAGTGCATGATCAGCCACGTGATCAGTGCATGATCAATTACGATCAGTGCATGATCAGTCACGTGACCAGTACATGATCAGCCACGTGATCAGTGCATGATCAGCCACGTGATCATTGCATGATAGCCACGTGATCAGTGCATGATAGCCACGCGATCAGTGCATGATCAGCCACGTGATCAGTGCATGATCAGCCACGTGATCAGTGCATGATAGCTACGTGATCAGTGCATGATCAGCCACGTGATCAGTGCATGATCAGCCACGTGATCAGTGCATGATCAGTCACGTGATCAGGTGCGTGATCAGCCACGTGAACAGTGCATGATCAGCCACGTGATCAGTGCATGATCAGCCACGTGATCAGTGCATGATCAGTCACGTGAGCAGTGTATGATCAGCCACGTGATCAGTGCATGGTCAGACACGCGAACAGTGTATGATCAGCCACGTGATCAGTGCATGATATCCACGTGATCAGTGCATGATCATCACGTGATCAGTGTATGATCAGCCACGCGAACAGTGCATGCTCAGTCACGTGATCTGGGCCTGCTGAGCTGCGTGATTACTGTCTGCTCATCTGCTTGACAATTGCCAGCTGAGCTGCAGGATTCCTGCCTGTCATCTGCTTGACAATTGCCAGCCGTGCTGCGTAATTCCTGCCTGCTCAGCTGCTTGATTATTGCCAGCTGAGCAGCATGATTCCTCACACCTGAGTTCCATGATTATTGCCTGCTGACTGTTTGATTCGTGCCTACTCAGCTCTTTGTTTATTGCCTCCAGAGGCACATGATCAGTGTATGATAGCAAACATGATCAGCGCATGATCAGTCACATGATCAGCGCCATTAAGTCACGTGATCACTACATGATAGTCATGTGATCAGTCCATGCTCAGTCACGGTATCAGTGCATGATCAGCCACGCGATCAGTGCATGATCTGTCACAAGATCAGTGTATGATCATCCACGTGATCAGTGCACGGGCAGTCACGTGATCAGTGCATGATATAGACGTGAACAGTGCATGATCAGTCACGTGATCAGTGCATGATAGCCACGTGATCAGTGCATGATCAGTCACGTGATCAGTGCATGGTAGCTACGTGATCAGTGCATGATCAGCCACGTGATCAGTGCATGATAGCCACGTGATCAGTGCATGATCAGCCACGTGATCAGTGCATGATCAGCCACGTGATCAGTGCATGATAGCCACGTGATCAGTGCATGATCAGCCACGTGATCAGTGCATGATAGCCACGTGATCAGTGCATGATCAGTCGTGATCACGTGTGTGATCAGCCACGTGATCAGTGCATGATATCCACGCGATCAGTGCATGACAGCCACGTGATCAGTGCATGAGCAGCCACGGGATCAGTGCATGATCAGTCACGTGATACAGTGCGTGATCAGCCACGTGATCAGTGCATGATGAGCCACGTGATCAGTGCAGGATCAATTACGTGATCAGTGCATGATCAGTCACGTGACCAGTACATGGTTGCCACGTGATCGTTGCATGATCAGCCACGTGAGCAGAGCATGATAGCCACGTGGTCAGTGCATGATCAGTCACGTGATCAGTACATGATCAGTCACGTGAACAGTGCATGATCATTTACGTGATCTTTGCATGATCAGTCACGCTACCAGTATATGGTTGCTACGTGATCATTCCATGACGAGCCACGTGAGCAGTGCATGATAGCCACGCGATGTGTGCATGAGTTACGTGAGCAGAGTATGATCAGCCACGCGATCAGTGCATGAGTGCCACGTGATCAGTGCATGATATGTCACGCGACAGGTGTGTGATCAGCCACGTGAACAGTGCATGTTCAGCCACGCGATCAGTGCATGATAGCCACGTGATCAGTGCATGATCAGCCACGTGATCAGTGCATGGTCAGACACGTGAACAGTGTATGATCAGCCACGTGATCAGTGCATGATATCCAAGTGATCAGTGCATGATCATCACGCGATCAGTGTATGATCAGCCACGCGAACAGTGCATGCTCAGTCACGTGATCTGGGCCTGCTGAGCTGCGTGATTACTGTCTGCTCATCTGCTTGACAATTGCCAGCTGAGCTGCACGATTCCTGCCTGTCATCTGCTTGACAATTGCCAGCTGTGCCGCGTAATTCCTGCCTGCTCAGCTGCTTGATTATTGCCAGCTGAGCAGCATGATTCCTCACACCTGAGTTCCATGATTATTGCCTGCTGACTGTTTGATTCGTGCCTACTCAGCTCTTTGTTTATTGCCTCCAGAGGCACATGATCAGTGTATGATAGCAAACATGATCAGCGCATGATCAGTCACATGATCAGCGCCATTAAGTCACGTGATCACTACATGATAGTCATGTGATCAGTCCATGCTCAGTCACGGTATCAGTGCATGATCAGCCACGTGATCAGTGCATGATCTGTCACAAGATTAGTGTATGATCATCCACGTGATCAGTGCACGGGCAGTCATGTGATCAGTGCATGATATAGACGTGAACAGTGCATGATCAGTCTCGTGATCAGTGCATGATAGCCACGTGATCAGTGCATGATCAGTCACCTGATGGGTGTATGATCATTCACGTGACCTGTACATGGTAGCTACATGATCATTGCATGATCAGCCACGTGAGTAGTTCATGATAGCCACGTGATCACTGCATGATCAGTCACGTGATCAGTGCATGATCAGTCATGTGACCAGTACATGGTAGCTGCGTGATCATGGCATGATCAGCCACGTGAGCAGTGCATGATAGCCACGCGATCAGTGCATGATCAGACACGAGATCAGTGCATGATCAGTCACGTGATCAGTGCATGATCAGCCACGTGATCAGTGCATGACCAGGCACGTGATCAGTGCATGTCCAGCCAAGTGATCAGTGCATGATAGCCACGTGATCAGTGCATGATCAGTCACGTGATCAGTGCATGATCAGTTACGTGATCAGTGTATGATCAGCCACGTGATCAGTGCATGATCAGCCACGTGATCAGTGCATGATCAATTACGCGATCAGTGCATGATCAGTCACGTGACCAGTACATGGTAGCTACGCGATCATTGCCTGATCAGCCACGTGATCAGTGCATGATAGCCACGTGATCAGTGCATGATAGCCACGCGATCAGTGCATGATCAGTCATGTGATACGTGCGTGATCAGCCACGTGATCAGTGCATGATAGCCACGTGATCAGTGCATGACAGCCACGTGATCAGTGCATGAGAGCCACGGATCAGTGCATGATCAGTCACGTGATACATGTGTGATCAGCCACGTGATCAGTGCATGATAGCCACGTGATCAGTGCATGATCAGTTACGTGAGCAGTGTATGATCAGCCACGTGATCAGTGCATGGTGCAGACGCATCGGCAGTATGATCAGCCACGTGATCAGTGCATGATAGCCACGTGATCAGTGCATGATCAGTCACGTGATCAGTGTATGATCAGCCACGCGAACAGTGCATGCTCAGTCACGCGATCTGGGCCTGCTGAGCTGCGTGATTACTGTCTGCTCATCTGCTTGACAATTGCCAGCTGAGCTGCACGATTCCTGCCTGTCATCTGCTTGACAATTGCCAGCTGTGGCGTAATTCCTGCCTGCTCAGCTGCTTGATTATTGCCAGCTGAGCAGCATGATTCCTCACACCTGAGTTCCATGATTATTGCCTGCTGACTGTTTGATTCGTGCCTACTCAGCTCTTTGTTTATTGCCTCCAGAGGCACATGATCAGTGTATGATAGCAAACATGATCAGCGCATGATCAGTCACATGATCAGCGCCATTAAGTCACGTGATCACTACATGATAGTCATGTGATCAGTCCATGCTCAGTCACGGTATCAGTGCATGATCAGCCACGTGATCAGTGCATGATCTGTCACAAGATTAGTGTATGATCATCCACGTGATCAGTGCACGGGCAGTCATGTGATCAGTGCATGATATAGACGTGAACAGTGCATGATCAGTCTCGTGATCCGTGCATGATAGCCACGTGATCAGTGCATGATCAGTCACCTGATGGGTGCATGATCAGTCACGTGATCAGTGCATGATCAGGCACGTGATCAGTGCATGATCAGCCACGTGAGCAGTGCATGATAGCCACGTGATCACTGCATGATCAGTCACGTGATCAGTGCATGATCAGCCACGTGACCAGTGCATGATCAGCCACGTGATCAGTGCATGATCAGCCACGATCAGTGCATGATCAGCACGTGATCAGTGCATGATCAGCCACGTGATCAGTGCATGACCAGGCACGTGATCAGTGCATGACCAGCCAAGTGATCAGTGCATGATAGCCACGTGATCAGTGCATGATCAGTCACGTGATCAGTGCATGATCAGCTATGTGATCAGTGTATGATCAGCCACGTGATCAGTGCATGATCAGCCACATGATCAGTGCATGATCAATTACGTGATCAGTGCATGATCAGTCACGTGACCAGTACATGGTAGCTACGCGATCATTGCCTGATCAGCCACGTGATCAGTGCATGATAGCCACGTGATCAGTGCATGATAGCCACGTGATCAGTGCATGATCAGTCATGTGATACGTGCGTGATCAGCCACGTGATCAGTGCATGATAGCCACGGATCAGTGCATGAGAGCCACGGGATCAGTGCATGATCAGTCACGTGATACATGTGTGATCAGCCACGTGATCAGTGCATGATGAGCCACGTGATCAGTGCAGGATCAATTACGTGATCAGTGCATGATCAGTCACGTGACCAGTACATGGTTGCTACGTGATCGCTGCATGATCAGCCACGTGAGCAGAGCATGATAGCCACGTGGTCAGTGCATGATCAGTCACGCGATCAGTACATGATCAGTCACGTGAACAGTGCATGATCATTTACGTGATCTTTGCATGATCAGTCACGTTACCAGTATATGGTTGCTACGTGATCATTCCATGACGAGCCACGTGAGCAGTGCATGATAGCCACGTGATGTGTGCATGAGTTACGTGAGCAGAGTATGATCAGCCACGTGATCAGTGCATGAGTGCCACGTGATCAGTGCATGATATGTCACGTGACAGGTGTGTGATCAGCCACGCGAACAGTGCATGTTCAGCCACGTGATCAGTGCATGATAGCCACGTGATCAGTGCATGATCAGCCACGTGATCAGTGCATGGTCAGACACGTGAACAGTGTATGATCAGCCACGTGATCAGTGCATGATATCCAAGTGATCAGTGCATGATCATCACGCGATCAGTGTATGATCAGCCACGCGAACAGTGCATGCTCAGTCACGTGATCTGGGCCTGCTGAGCTGCGTGATTACTGTCTGCTCATCTGCTTGACAATTGCCAGCTGAGCTGCACGATTCCTGCCTGTCATCTGCTTGACAATTGCCAGCTGTGCTGCGTAATTCCTGCCTGCTCAGCTGCTTGATTATTGCCAGCTGAGCAGCATGATTCCTCACACCTGAGTTCCATGATTATTGCCTGCTGACTGTTTGATTCGTGCCTACTCAGCTCTTTGTTTATTGCCTCCAGAGGCACATGATCAGTGTATGATAGCAAACATGATCAGCGCATGATCAGTCACATGATCAGCGCCATTAAGTCACGTGATCACTACATGATAGTCATGTGATCAGTCCATGCTCAGTCACGGTATCAGTGCATGATCAGCCACGTGATCAGTGCATGATCTGTCACAAGATTAGTGTATGATCATCCACGTGATCAGTGCACGGGCAGTCATGTGATCAGTGCATGATATAGACGTGAACAGTGCATGATCAGTCTCGTGATCAGTGCATGATAGCCACGCGATCAGTGCATGATCAGTCACCTGATGGGTGTATGATCATTCACGCGACCTGTACATGGTAGCTACATGATCATTGCATGATCAGCCACGTGAGTAGTTCATGATAGCCACGCGATCACTGCATGATCAGTCACGTGATCAGTGCATGATCAGTCATGTGACCAGTACATGGTAGCTGCGTGATCATGGCATGATCAGCCACGTGAGCAGTGCATGATAGCCACGTGATCAGTGCATGATCAGACACGAGATCAGTGCATGATCAGTCACGTGATCAGTGCATGATCAGCCACGCGATCAGTGCATGACCAGGCACGCGATCAGTGTATGTCCAGCCAAGTGATCAGTGCATGATAGCCACGTGATCAGTGCATGATCAGTCACGTGATCAGTGCATGATCAGTTATGTGATCAGTGTATGATCAGCCACGTGATCAGTGCATGATCAGCCACATGATCAGTGCATGATCAATTACGCGCTCAGTGCATGATCAGTCACGTGACCAGTACATGGTAGCTACGCGATCATTGCCTGATCAGCCACGTGATCAGTGCATGATAGCCACGCGATCAGTGCATGATAGCCACGTGATCAGTGCATGATCAGTCATGTGATACGTGTGTGATCAGCCACGTGATCAGTGCATGATATCCACGTGATCAGTGCATGACAGCCACGTGATCAGTGCATGAGAGCCACGGGATCAGTGCATGATCAGTCACGTGATACATGTGTGATCAGCCACGTGATCAGTGCATGATGAGCCACGTGATCAGTGCAGGATCAATTACGTGATCAGTGCATGATCAGTCACGTGACCAGTACATGGTTGCTACGTGATCGCTGCATGATCAGCCACGTGAGCAGAGCATGATAGCCACGCGGTCAGTGCATGATCAGTCACGCGATCAGTACATGATCAGTCACGTGAACAGTGCATGATCATTTACGTGATCTTTGCATGATCAGTCACGTTACCAGTATATGGTTGCTACGCGATCATTCCATGACGAGCCACGTGAGCAGTGCATGATAGCCACGTGATGTGTGCATGAGTTACGGAGCAGAGTATGATCAGCCACGTGATCAGTGCATGAGTGCCACGTGATCAGTGCATGATATGTCACGTGACAGGTGTGTGATCAGCCACGTGAACAGTGCATGTTCAGCCACGTGATCAGTGCATGATAGCCGCACGTGATCAGTGCGTATGATCAGCCACGTGATCAGTGCATGGTCAGACACGTGAACAGTGTATGATCAGCCACGCGATCAGTGCATGATATCCAAGTGATCAGTGCATGATCATCACGCGATCAGTGTATGATCAGCCACGTGAACAGTGCATGCTCAGTCACGTGATCTGGGCCTGCTGAGCTGCGTGATTACTGTCTGCTCATCTGCTTGACAATTGCCAGCTGAGCTGCACGATTCCTGCCTGTCATCTGCTTGACAATTGCCAGCTGTGCTGCGTAATTCCTGCCTGCTCAGCTGCTTGATTATTGCCAGCTGAGCAGCATGATTCCTCACACCTGAGTTCCATGATTATTGCCTGCTGACTGTTTGATTCGTGCCTACTCAGCTCTTTGTTTATTGCCTCCAGAGGCACATGATCAGTGTATGATAGCAAACATGATCAGCGCATGATCAGTCACATGATCAGCGCCATTAAGTCACGTGATCACTACATGATAGTCATGTGATCAGTCCATGCTCAGTCACGGTATCAGTGCATGATCAGCCACGTGATCAGTGCATGATCTGTCACAAGATTAGTGTATGATCATCCACGTGATCAGTGCACGGGCAGTCATGTGATCAGTGCATGATATAGACGTGAACAGTGCATGATCAGTCTCGTGATCAGTGCATGATAGCCACGTGATCAGTGCATGATCAGTCACCTGATGGGTGTATGATCATTCACGTGACCTGTACATGGTAGCTACATGATCATTGCATGATCAGCCACGTGAGTAGTTCATGATAGCCACGTGATCACTGCATGATCAGTCACGTGATCAGTGCATGATCAGTCATGTGACCAGTACATGGTAGCTGCGTGATCATGGCATGATCAGCCACGTGAGCAGTGCATGATAGCCACGCGATCAGTGCATGATCAGACACGAGATCAGTGCATGATCAGTCACGTGATCAGTGCATGATCAGCCACGCGATCAGTGCATGACCAGGCACGGATCAGTGTATGTCCAGCCAAGTGATCAGTGCATGATAGCCACGTGATCAGTGCATGATCAGTCACGTGATCAGTGCATGATCAGTTATGTGATCAGTGTATGATCAGCCACGTGATCAGTGCATGATCAGCCACATGATCAGTGCATGATCAATTACGCTCAGTGCATGATCAGTCACGCGACCAGTACATGGTAGCTACGTGATCATTGCCTGATAAGCCACGTGATCAGTGCATGATAGCCACGTGATCAGTGCATGATAGCCATGATCAGTGCATGATCAGTCATGTGATACGGTGTGATCAGCCACGTGATCAGTGCATGATATCCACGCGATCAGTGCATGACAGCCACGTGATCAGTGCATGAGAGCCACGGGATCAGTGCATGATCAGTCACGTGATACATGTGTGATCAGCCACGTGATCAGTGCATGATGAGCCACGTGATCAGTGCAGGATCAATTACGCGATCAGTGCATGATCAGTCACGCGACCAGTACATGGTTGCTACGTGATCGCTGCATGATCAGCCACGTGAGCAGAGCATGATAGCCACGTGGTCAGTGCATGATCAGTCACGCGATCAGTACATGATCAGTCACGTGAACAGTGCATGATCATTTACGTGATCTTTGCATGATCAGTCACGTTACCAGTATATGGTTGCTACGCGATCATTCCATGACGAGCCACGTGAGCAGTGCATGATAGCCACGTGATGTGTGCATGAGTTACGTGAGCAGAGTATGATCAGCCACGTGATCAGTGCATGAGTGCCACGTGATCAGTGCATGATATGTCACGTGACAGGTGTGTGATCAGCCACGTGAACAGTGCATGTTCAGCCACGCGATCAGTGCATGATAGCCACGTGATCAGTGCATGATCAGTTACGTGAGCAGTGTATGATCAGCCACGTGATCAGTGCATGGTCAGACACGTGAACAGTGTATGATCAGCCACGTGATCAGTGCATGATATCCAAGTGATCAGTGCATGATCATCACGCGATCAGTGTATGATCAGCCACGTGAACAGTGCATGCTCAGTCACGTGATCTGGGCCTGCTGAGCTGCGTGATTACTGTCTGCTCATCTGCTTGACAATTGCCAGCTGAGCTGCACGATTCCTGCCTGTCATCTGCTTGACAATTGCCAGCTGTGCTGCGTAATTCCTGCCTGCTCAGCTGCTTGATTATTGCCAGCTGAGCAGCATGATTCCTCACACCTGAGTTCCATGATTATTGCCTGCTGACTGTTTGATTCGTGCCTACTCAGCTCTTTGTTTATTGCCTCCAGAGGCACATGATCAGTGTATGATAGCAAACATGATCAGCGCATGATCAGTCACATGATCAGCGCCATTAAGTCACGTGATCACTACATGATAGTCATGTGATCAGTCCATGCTCAGTCACGGTATCAGTGCATGATCAGCCACGTGATCAGTGCATGATCTGTCACAAGATTAGTGTATGATCATCCACGTGATCAGTGCACGGGCAGTCATGTGATCAGTGCATGATATAGACGTGAACAGTGCATGATCAGTCTCGTGATCAGTGCATGATAGCCACGTGATCAGTGCATGATCAGTCACCTGATGGGTGTATGATCATTCACGTGACCTGTACATGGTAGCTACATGATCATTGCATGATCAGCCACGTGAGTAGTTCATGATAGCCACGTGATCACTGCATGATCAGTCACGTGATCAGTGCATGATCAGTCATGTGACCAGTACATGGTAGCTGCGTGATCATGGCATGATCAGCCACGTGAGCAGTGCATGATAGCCACGTGATCAGTGCATGATCAGACACGAGATCAGTGCATGATCAGTCACGTGATCAGTGCATGATCAGCCACGCGATCAGTGCATGACCAGGCACGTGATCAGTGTATGTCCAGCCAAGTGATCAGTGCATGATAGCCACGTGATCAGTGCATGATCAGTCACGTGATCAGTGCATGATCAGTTATGTGATCAGTGTATGATCAGCCACGTGATCAGTGCATGATCAGCCACATGATCAGTGCATGATCAATTACGCGCTCAGTGCATGATCAGTCACGTGACCAGTACATGGTAGCTACGCGATCATTGCCTGATCAGCCACGTGATCAGTGCATGATAGCCACGCGATCAGTGCATGATAGCCACGTGATCAGTGCATGATCAGTCATGTGATACGCGGGTGATCAGCCACGTGATCAGTGCATGATATCCACGTGATCAGTGCATGACAGCCACGTGATCAGTGCATGAGAGCCACGGGATCAGTGCATGATCAGTCACGCGATACATGTGTGATCAGCCACGTGATCAGTGCATGATGAGCCACGTGATCAGTGCAGGATCAATTACGCGATCAGTGCATGATCAGTCACGTGACCAGTACATGGTTGCTACGTGATCGCTGCATGATCAGCCACGTGAGCAGAGCATGATAGCCACGTGGTCAGTGCATGATCAGTCACGTGATCAGTACATGATCAGTCACGTGAACAGTGCATGATCATTTACGTGATCTTTGCATGATCAGTCACGCTACCAGTATATGGTTGCTACGTGATCATTCCATGACGAGCCACGTGAGCAGTGCATGATAGCCACGTGATGTGTGCATGAGTTACGTGAGCAGAGTATGATCAGCCACGTGATCAGTGCATGAGTGCCACGTGATCAGTGCATGATATGTCACGTGACAGGTGTGTGATCAGCCACGTGAACAGTGCATGTTCAGCCACGTGATCAGTGCATGATAGCCACGTGATCAGTGCATGATCAGTTACGTGAGCAGTGTATGATCAGCCACGTGATCAGTGCATGGTCAGACACGTGAACAGTGTATGATCAGCCACGCGATCAGTGCATGATATCCAAGTGATCAGTGCATGATCATCACGTGATCAGTGTATGATCAGCCACGCGAACAGTGCATGCTCAGTCACGTGATCTGGGCCTGCTGAGCTTCGTGATTACTGTCTGCTCATCTGCTTGACAATTGCCAGCTGAGCTGCACGATTCCTGCCTGTCATCTGCTTGACAATTGCCAGCTGTGCTGGGTAATTCCTGCCTGTTCAGCTGCTTGATTATTGCCAGCTGAGCAGCATGATTCCTCACACCTGAGTTCCATTATTATTGCCTGCTGACTGTTTGATTCGTGCCTACTCAGCTCTTTGTTTATTGCCTCCAGAGGCACATGATCAGTGTATGATAGCAAACATGATCAGCGCATGATCAGTCACATGATCAGCGCCATTAAGTCACGTGATCACTACATGATAGTCATGTGATCAGTCCATGCTCAGTCACGGTATCAGTGCATGATCAGCCACGTGATCAGTGCACAGGCAGTCATGTGATCAGTGCATGATATAGACGTGAACAGTGCATGATCAGTCTCGTGATCAGTGCATGATAGCCACGTGATCAGTGCATGATCAGTCACGTGATGGGTGTATGATCATTCACGACCTGTACATGGTAGCTACATGATCATTGCATGATCAGCCACGTGAGTAGTTCATGATAGCCACGCGATCACTGCATGATCAGTCACGTGATCAGTGCATGATCAGTCATGTGACCAGTACATGGTAGCTGATCATGCGCATGATCAGCCACGTGAGCAGTGCATGATAGCCACGCGATCAGTGCATGATCAGACACGAGATCAGTGCATGATCAGTCACGTGATCAGTGCATGATCAGCCACGCGATCAGTGCATGACCAGGCACGTGATCAGTGTATGTCCAGCCAAGTGATCAGTGCATGATAGCCACGTGATCAGTGCATGATCAGTCACGTGATCAGTGCATGATCAGTTATGTGATCAGTGTATGATCAGCCACGTGATCAGTGCATGATCAGCCACATGATCAGTGCATGATCAATTACGTGCTCAGTGCATGATCAGTCACGTGACCAGTACATGGTAGCTACGCGATCATTGCCTGATAAGCCACGTGATCAGTGCATGATAGCCACGTGATCAGTGCATGATAGCCACGTGATCAGTGCATGATCAGTCATGTGATACGCGTGTGATCAGCCACGTGATCAGTGCATGATATCCACGTGATCAGTGCATGACAGCCACGCGATCAGTGCATGAGAGCCACGGATCAGTGCATGATCAGTCACGTGATACATGTGTGATCAGCCACGTGATCAGTGCATGATGAGCCACGTGATCAGTGCAGGATCAATTACGTGATCAGTGCATGATCAGTCACGCGACCAGTACATGGTTGCTACGTGATCGCGTGCGATCAGCCACGTGAGCAGAGCATGATAGCCACGTGGTCAGTGCATGATCAGTCACGTGATCAGTACATGATCAGTCACGTGAACAGTGCATGATCATTTACGTGATCTTTGCATGATCAGTCACGTTACCAGTATATGGTTGCTACGTGATCATTCCATGACGAGCCACGTGAGCAGTGCATGATAGCCACGTGATGTGTGCATGAGTTACGTGAGCAGAGTATGATCAGCCACGTGATCAGTGCATGAGTGCCACGTGATCAGTGCATGATATGTCACGTGACAGGTGTGTGATCAGCCACGTGAACAGTGCATGTTCAGCCACGTGATCAGTGCATGATAGCCACGTGATCAGTGCATGATCAGTTACGTGAGCAGTGTATGATCAGCCACGTGATCAGTGCATGGTCAGACACGTGAACAGTGTATGATCAGCCACGCGATCAGTGCATGATATCCAAGTGATCAGTGCATGATCATCACGCGATCAGTGTATGATCAGCCACGTGAACAGTGCATGCTCAGTCACGTGATCTGGGCCTGCTGAGCTGCGTGATTACTGTCTGCTCATCTGCTTGACAATTGCCAGCTGAGCTGCACGATTCCTGCCTGTCATCTGCTTGACAATTGCCAGCTGTGCTGCGTAATTCCTGCCTGCTCAGCTGCTTGATTATTGCCAGCTGAGCAGCATGATTCCTCACACCTGAGTTCCATGATTATTGCCTGCTGACTGTTTGATTCGTGCCTACTCAGCTCTTTGTTTATTGCCTCCAGAGGCACATGATCAGTGTATGATAGCAAACATGATCAGCGCATGATCAGTCACATGATCAGCGCCATTAAGTCACGTGATCACTACATGATAGTCATGTGATCAGTCCATGCTCAGTCACGGTATCAGTGCATGATCAGCCACGTGATCAGTGCATGATCTGTCACAAGATTAGTGTATGATCATCCACGTGATCAGTGCACGGGCAGTCATGTGATCAGTGCATGATATAGACGTGAACAGTGCATGATCAGTCTCGTGATCAGTGCATGATAGCCACGTGATCAGTGCATGATCAGTCACCTGATGGGTGTATGATCATTCACGTGACCTGTACATGGTAGCTACATGATCATTGCATGATCAGCCACGTGAGTAGTGCATGATAGCCACGTGATCAGTATGATCAGACGTGATCAGTGCATGATCAGCCACGTGATCAGTGCATGATAGCCACGGATCAGTGCATGATCAGCCACGTGATGTGCATGATCAGTCACGGATCAGTGCATGATAGCCACGCGATCAGTGCATGATCAGCCACGTGATCAGTGCATGATAGCCACGTGATCACTGCATGATCAGTCACGTGATCAGTGCATGATCAGTCATGTGACCAGTACATGGTAGCTGCGTGATCAGTGGCATGATCAGCCACGTGAGCAGTGCATGATAGCCACGTGATCAGTGCATGATCAGCCACGATGATCAGTGCATGATCAGTCACGTGATCAGTGCATGATCAGCCACGCGATCAGTGCATGATCAGCCACGTGATCAGTGCATGACAGCCACGGATCAGTGCATGATAGCACGTGATCAGTATGACCAGCCAAGTGATCAGTGCATGATAGCCACGTGATCAGTGCATGATCAGTCACGTGATCAGTGCATGATCAGTTACGTGATCAGTGTATGATCAGCCACGTGATCAGTGCATGATCAGCCACATGATCAGTGCATGATCAATTACGTGATCAGTGCATGATCAGTCACGTGACCAGTACATGGTAGCTACGTGATCATTGCCTGATCAGCCACGTGATCAGTGCATGATAGCCACGCGATCAGTGCATGATAGCCACGTGATCAGTGCATGATCAGTCATGTGATACGCGTGTGATCAGCCACGTGATCAGTGCATGATATCCACGTGATCAGTGCATGACAGCCACGTGATCAGTGCATGAGAGCCACGGATCAGTGCATGATCAGTCACGTGATACATGTGTGATCAGCCACGTGATCAGTGCATGATGAGCCACGTGATCAGTGCAGGATCAATTACGTGATCAGTGCATGATCAGTCACGTGACCAGTACATGGTTGCTACGCGATCGTTGCATGATCAGCCACGCGAGCAGAGCATGATAGCCACGTGGTCAGTGCATGATCAGTCACGTGATCAGTACATGATCAGTCACGTGAACAGTGCATGATCATTTACGTGATCTTTGCATGATCAGTCACGTTACCAGTATATGGTTAGCTACGTGATCATTCCATGACGAGCCACGTGAGCAGTGCATGATAGCCACGCGATGTGTGCATGAGTTACGTGAGCAGAGTATGATCAGCCACGGATCAGTGCATGAGCCACGCGTGACAGTGCATGATCAGCCACGTGATCAGTGCATGAGTAGCCACGTGATCAGTGCATGATATGTCACGCGACAGGTGTGTGATCAGCCACGTGAACAGTGCATGTTCAGCCACGCGATCAGTGCATGATAGCCACGTGATCAGTGCATGATCAGTTACGTGAGCAGTGTCTGATCAGCCACGTGATCAGTGCATGGTCAGACACGTGAACAGTGTATGATCAGCCACGTGATCAGTGCATGATATCCAAGTGATCAGTATCATCACGTGATCAGTGTATGATCAGCCACGCGAACAGTGCATGCTCAGTCACGTGATCTGGGCCTGCTGAGCTGCGTGATTACTGTCTGCTCATCTGCTTGACAATTGCCAGCTGAGCTGCACGATTCCTGCCTGTCATCTGCTTGACAATTGCCAGCTGTGCTGCGTAATTCCTGCCTGCTCAGCTGCTTGATTATTGCCAGCTGAGCAGCATGATTCCTCACACCTGAGTTCCATGATTATTGCCTGCTGACTGTTTGATTCGTGCCTACTCAGCTCTTTGTTTATTGCCTCCAGAGGCACATGATCAGTGTATGATAGCAAACATGATCAGCGCATGATCAGTCACATGATCAGCGCCATTAAGTCACGTGATCACTACATGATAGTCATGTGATCAGTCCATGCTCAGTCACGGTATCAGTGCATGATCAGCCACGTGATCAGTGCATGATCTGTCACAAGATTAGTGTATGATCATCCACGCGATCAGTGCACGGGCAGTCATGTGATCAGTGCATGATATAGACGCGAACAGTGCATGATCAGTCTCGTGATCAGTGCATGATAGCCACGCGATCAGTGCATGATCAGTCACCTGATGGGTGTATGATCATTCACGTGACCTGTACATGGTAGCTACATGATCATTGCATGATCAGCCACGTGAGTAGTTCATGATCAGCCACGTGATCACTGCATGATCAGACGTGATCAGTGCATGATCAGTCATGGACCAGTGCATGATAGCCACGTGATCATGCATGATAGCCACGTGATCAGTGCATGATCAGTCACGGATCAGTGCATGATAGTCACGTGATCAGCGCATGATCAGTCACGCGATCTGCATGATAGCCACGTGATCAGTGCATGATCAGTCACGGATCAGTGCATGATCAGTCACGTGACCAGTGCATGGTAGCTGCGTGATCAGTGGCATGATCAGCCACGTGAGCAGTGCATGATAGCCACGTGATCAGTGCATGATCAGTCACGTGATCAGTGCATGATCAGTCACGTGATCAGTGCATGATCAGCCACGTGATCAGTGCATGATCAGCCACGTGATCAGTGCATGATCAGCCACGTGATCAGTGCATGACCAGGCACGATCAGTGCATGTCCAGCCAAGTGATCAGTGCATGATAGCCACGTGATCAGTGCATGATCAGTCACGTGATCAGTGCATGATCAGCCACGTGATCAGTGTATGATCAGCCACGTGATCAGTGCATGATCAGCCACGTGATCAGTGCATGATCAATTACGCGCTCAGTGCATGATCAGTCACGTGACCAGTACATGGTAGCTACGTGATCATTGCCTGATCAGCCACGTGATCAGTGCATGATAGCCACGTGATCAGTGCATGATAGCCACGTGATCAGTGCATGATCAGTCATGTGATACGTGTGTGATCAGCCACGTGATCAGTGCATGATATCCACGCGATCAGTGCATGACAGCCACGCGATCAGTGCATGAGAGCCACGTGATCAGTGCATGATCAGTCACGCGATACATGTGTGATCAGCCACGTGATCAGTGCATGATGAGCCACGTGATCAGTGCAGGATCAATTACGTGATCAGTGCATGATCAGTCACGTGACCAGTACATGGTTGCCACGTGATCGTGCATGATCAGCCACGTGAGCAGAGCATGATAGCCACGTGGTCAGTGCATGATCAGTCACGCGATCAGTACATGATCAGTCACGTGAACAGTGCATGATCATTTACGTGATCTTTGCATGATCAGTCACGTGCTACCAGTATATGGTTGCTACGTGATCATTCCATGACGAGCCACGGAGCAGTGCATGATAGCCACGCGATGTGTGCATGAGTTACGTGAGCAGAGTATGATCAGCCACGTGATCAGTGCATGACAGCCACGTGACAGCATGATAGCCACGTGATCAGTGCTGATAGCCACGTGATCAGTGCATGATATGTCACGTGACAGGTGTGTGATCAGCCACGTGAACAGTGCATGTTCAGCCACGTGATCAGTGCATGATAGCCACGTGATCAGTGCATGATCAGTTACGTGGCAGTGCATGATCAGCCACGTGATCAGTGCATGGTCAGACACGTGAACAGTGTATGATCAGCCACGTGATCAGTGCATGATATCCAAGTGATCAGTGCATGATCATCACGCGATCAGTGTATGATCAGCCACGCGAACAGTGCATGCTCAGTCACGTGATCTGGGCCTGCTGAGCTGCGTGATTACTGTCTGCTCATCTGCTTGACAATTGCCAGCTGAGCTGCACGATTCCTGCCTGTCATCTGCTTGACAATTGCCAGCTGTGCTGCGAATTCCTGCCTGCTCAGCTGCTTGATTATTGCCAGCTGAGCAGCATGATTCCTCACACCTGAGTTCCATGATTATTGCCTGCTGACTGTTTGATTCGTGCCTACTCAGCTCTTTGTTTATTGCCTCCAGAGGCACATGATCAGTGTATGATAGCAAACATGATCAGCGCATGATCAGTCACATGATCAGCGCCATTAAGTCACGTGATCACTACATGATAGTCATGTGATCAGTCCATGCTCAGTCACGGTATCAGTGCATGATCAGCCACGTGATCAGTGCATGATCTGTCACAAGATTAGTGTATGATCATCCACGTGATCAGTGCACGGGCAGTCATGTGTCAGTGCATGATATAGACGTGATCAGTGCATGATCAGTCACCTGATGGGTGTATGATCATTCACGTGACCTGTACATGGTAGCTACATGATCATTGCATGATCAGCCACGCGAGTAGTGCATGATAGCCACGCGATCACTGCATGATCAGTCACGCGATCAGTGCATGATCAGTCACGTGACCAGTACATGCGGTAGGCGTGATCATGGCATGATCAGCCACGTGAGCAGTGCATGATAGCCACGCGATCAGTGCATGATCAGACACGTGATCAGTGCATGATCAGCCACGCGATCAGTGCATGACCAGCCACGTGATCAGTGCATGTCAGCCAAGTGATCAGTGCATGATAGCCACGCGATCAGTGCATGATCAGCCACGTGATCAGTGCATGATCAGTCACGTGATCAGTGCATGATCAGCCACGTGATCAGTGCATGATCAGCCACATGATCAGTGCATGATCAATTACGCGATCAGTGCATGATCAGTCACGTGACCAGTACATGGTAGCTCACGCGATCATTGCATGATCAGCCACGTGATCAGTGCATGATAGCCACGTGATCAGTGCATGATCAGCCACGTGATCAGTGCATGATCAGTCACGTGATCAGCATGATCAGCCACGTGATCAGTGCATGATCAGCCACGTGATCAGTGCATGATAGCCACGTGATCAGTGCATGAGCAGCCACGTGATCAGTGCATGATCAGTCACGCGATCAGTGCATGATCAGCCACGTGATCAGTGCATGATCAGCCACGTGATCAGTGCATGATCAGCCACGTGATCAGTGCATGATCAGTCACGTGATCAGTGCATGATCGCACGTGATCAGTGCATGATCAGCCACGTGATCAGTGCATGATCAGCCACGTGATCAGTGCATGATCAGTCACGTGATCAGTGCATGATCAGCCACGTGATCAGTGCATGATCAGTCACGTGATCAGTGCATGATCAGCCACGTGACCAGTGCATGGTTGCTACGTGATCATTGCATGATCAGCCACGTGAGCAGTGCATGATAGCCACGTGATCAGTGCATGATCAGTCACGTGATCAGTGCATGATCAGCCACGTGATCAGTGCATGATCAGCCACGTGATCAGTGCATGATCAGCCACGTGATCAGTGCATGATCAACACGTGATCAGTGCATGATCAGCCACGTGATCAGTGCATGATCAGCCACGTGATCAGTGCATGATCAGCCACGTGATCAGTGCATGATCAGCCACGCGATCAGTGCATGATCAGCCACGTGATCAGTGCATGATCAGTCACGTGATCAGTGCATGATCAGCCACGCGATCAGTGCATGATCAGCCACGTGATCAGTGCATGATAGCCACGCGATCAGTGCATGATCAGTCACGTGATCAGTGCATGATCAGCCACGTGATCAGTGCATGATCAGCCACGTGATCAGTGCATGATCAGCCACGTGATCAGTGCATGATCAGCCACGTGATCAGTGCATGATCAGCCACGTGATCAGTGCATGATCAGCCACGCGATCAGTGCATGATCAGCCACGCGATCAGTGCATGATCAGCCACGTGATCAGTGCGATGGCAGCTCACGTGATCAGTGCATGATCAGCCACGTGATCAGTGCATGATCAGCCACGTGATCAGTGCATGATCAGCCACGTGATCAGTGCATGATCAGTCACGTGATCAGTGCATGATCAGTCACGTGATCAGTGCATGATCAGCTCACGTGATCAGTGCATGATCAGCCACGTGATCAGTGCATGATCAGCCACGTGATCAGTGCATGATCAGCCATGATCAGTGCATGATCAGTCACGTGATCAGTGTGATCAGCCACGTGATCAGTGCATGATCAGCCACGCGATCAGTGCATGATCAGCCACGTGATCAGTGCATGAGAGCCACGTGATCAGTGCATGATCAGTCACGTGATACAGTGTGATCAGCCACGTGATCAGTGCATGATGAGCCACGTGATCAGTGCATGATCAGTCACGTGATCAGTGCATGATCAGTCACGTGACCAGTACATGGTAGCCACGTGATCTGCATGATCAGCCACGTGAGCAGTGCATGATAGCCACGTGATCAGTGCATGATCAGTCACGCGATCAGTGCATGATCAGCCACGTGATCAGTGCATGATCAGCCACGCGATCAGTGCATGATCAGCCACGTGATCAGTGCATGGTCGCACGTGATCAGTGCATGATCAGCCACGTGATCAGTGCATGATCAGCCACGTGATGTGCATGAGCATGATCAGTGCATGATCAGCCACGTGATCAGTGCATGAGTGCCACGTGATCAGTGCATGATCAGTCACGTGATCAGTGCATGATCAGCCACGCGATCAGTGCATGATCAGCCACGTGATCAGTGCATGATAGCCACGTGATCAGTGCATGATCAGTCACGTGATCAGTGCATGATCAGCCACGTGATCAGTGCATGATAGCCACGTGATCAGTGCATGACAGCCACGCGATCAGTGCATGAGAGCCACGGGATCAGTGCATGATCAGTCACGTGATACATGTGTGATCAGCCACGTGATCAGTGCATGATGAGCCACGTGATCAGTGCAGGATCAATTACGCGATCAGTGCATGATCAGTCACGTGACCAGTACATGGTTGCTACGCGATCGCTGCATGATCAGCCACGTGAGCAGAGCATGATAGCCACGTGGTCAGTGCATGATCAGTCACGCGATCAGTACATGATCAGTCACGCGAACAGTGCATGATCATTTACGTGATCTTTGCATGATCAGTCACGTACCAGTATATGGTTGCTACGTGATCATTCCATGACGAGCCACGTGAGCAGTGCATGATAGCCACGTGATGTGTGCATGAGTTACGTGAGCAGAGTATGATCAGCCACGTGATCAGTGCATGAGTGCCACGTGATCAGTGCATGATATGTCACGTGACAGGTGTGTGATCAGCCACGCGAACAGTGCATGTTCAGCCACGTGATCAGTGCATGATAGCCACGTGATCAGTGCATGATCAGTTACGTGAGCAGTGCATGATCAGCCACGTGATCAGTGCATGGTCAGACACGTGAACAGTGTATGATCAGCCACGTGATCAGTGCATGATATCCAAGCGATCAGTGCATGATCATCACGCGATCAGTGTATGATCAGCCACGTGAACAGTGCATGCTCAGTCACGTGATCTGGGCCTGCTGAGCTGCGTGATTACTGTCTGCTCATCTGCTTGACAATTGCCAGCTGAGCTGCACGATTCCTGCCTGTCATCTGCTTGACAATTGCCAGCTGTGCTGCGTAATTCCTGCCTGCTCAGCTGCTTGATTATTGCCAGCTGAGCAGCATGATTCCTCACACCTGAGTTCCATGATTATTGCCTGCTGACTGTTTGATTCGTGCCTACTCAGCTCTTTGTTTATTGCCTCCAGAGGCACATGATCAGTGTATGATAGCAAACATGATCAGCGCATGATCAGTCACATGATCAGCGCCATTAAGTCACGTGATCACTACATGATAGTCATGTGATCAGTCCATGCTCAGTCACGGTATCAGTGCATGATCAGCCACGTGATCAGTGCATGATCTGTCACAAGATTAGTGTATGATCATCCACGTGATCAGTGCACGGGCAGTCATGTGATCAGTGCATGATATAGACGCGAACAGTGCATGATCAGTCTCGTGATCAGTGCATGATAGCCACGTGATCAGTGCATGATCAGTCACCTGATGGGTGTATGATCATTCACGTGACCTGTACATGGTAGCTACATGATCATTGCATGATCAGCCACGTGAGTAGTTCATGATAGCCACGCGATCACTGCATGATCAGTCACGTGATCAGTGCATGATCAGTCATGTGACCAGTACATGGTAGCTGCGTGATCATGGCATGATCAGCCACGTGAGCAGTGCATGATAGCCACGCGATCAGTGCATGATCAGACACGAGATCAGTGCATGATCAGTCACGTGATCAGTGCATGATCAGCCACGGATCAGTGCATGACCAGGCACGCGATCAGTGTATGTCCAGCCAAGTGATCAGTGCATGATAGCCACGTGATCAGTGCATGATCAGTCACGTGATCAGTGCATGATCAGTTACGTGATCAGTGCATGATCAGCCACGCGATCAGTGCATGATCAGCCACATGATCAGTGCATGATCAATTACGCGATCAGTGCATGATCAGTCACGTGACCAGTACATGGTAGCTACGCGATCATTGCCTGATCAGCCACGCGATCAGTGCATGATAGCCACGCGATCAGTGCATGATAGCCACGCGATCAGTGCATGATCAGTCATGTGATACGTGGGTGATCAGCCACGATCAGTGCATGATATCCACGTGATCAGTGCATGACAGCCACGTGATCAGTGCATGAGAGCCACGGATCAGTGCATGATCAGTCACGTGATACATGTGCGTGATCAGCCACGTGATCAGTGCATGATGAGCCACGTGATCAGTGCAGGATCAACGTGATCAGTGCATGATCAGTCACGCGACCAGTACATGGTTGCTACGTGATCGCTGCATGATCAGCCACGTGAGCAGAGCATGATAGCCACGTGGTCAGTGCATGATCAGTCACGTGATCAGTACATGATCAGTCACGTGAACAGTGCATGATCATTTACGTGATCTTTGCATGATCAGTCACGCTACCAGTATATGGTTGCTACGTGATCATTCCATGACGAGCCACGTGAGCAGTGCATGATAGCCACGGATGTGTGCATGAGTTACGTGAGCAGAGTATGATCAGCCACGCGATCAGTGCATGAGTGCCACGTGATCAGTGCATGATATGTCACGCGACAGGTGTGTGATCAGCCACGCGAACAGTGCATGTTCAGCCACGTGATCAGTGCATGATAGCCACGTGATCAGTGCATGATCAGTTACGTGAGCAGTGTATGATCAGCCACGTGATCAGTGCATGGTCAGACACGTGAACAGTGTATGATCAGCCACGTGATCAGTGCATGATATCCAAGTGATCAGTGCATGATCATCACGTGATCAGTGTATGATCAGCCACGTGAACAGTGCATGCTCAGTCACGTGATCTGGGCCTGCTGAGCTGCGTGATTACTGTCTGCTCATCTGCTTGACAATTGCCAGCTGAGCTGCACGATTCCTGCCTGTCATCTGCTTGACAATTGCCAGCTGTGCTGCAATTCCTGCCTGCTCAGCTGCTTGATTATTGCCAGCTGAGCAGCATGATTCCTCACACCTGAGTTCCATGATTATTGCCTGCTGACTGTTTGATTCGTGCCTACTCAGCTCTTTGTTTATTGCCTCCAGAGGCACATGATCAGTGTATGATAGCAAACATGATCAGCGCATGATCAGTCACATGATCAGCGCCATTAAGTCACGTGATCACTACATGATAGTCATGTGATCAGTCCATGCTCAGTCACGGTATCAGTGCATGATCAGCCACGTGATCAGTGCATGATCTGTCACAAGATTAGTGTATGATCATCCACGTGATCAGTGCACGGGCAGTCATGTGATCAGTGCATGATATAGACGTGAACAGTGCATGATCAGTCTCGTGATCAGTGCATGATAGCCACGTGATCAGTGCATGATCAGTCACCTGATGGGTGTATGATCATTCACGGACCTGTACATGGTAGCTACATGATCATTGCATGATCAGCCACGTGAGTAGTTCATGATAGCCACGCGATCACTGCATGATCAGTCACGCGTGATCAGTGCATGATCAGTCATGTGACCAGTACATGGTAGCCGTGATCATGGCATGATCAGCCACGTGAGCAGTGCATGATAGCCACGTGATCAGTGCATGATCAGACACGAGATCAGTGCATGATCAGTCACGTGATCAGTGCATGATCAGCCACGTGATCAGTGCATGACCAGGCACGTGATCAGTGCATGTCCAGCCACGTGATCAGTGCATGATAGCCACGTGATCAGTGCATGATCAGTCACGTGATCAGTGCATGATCAGCCACGTGATCAGTGCATGGTCAGACACGCGATCAGTGCATGATCAGCCACGTGATCAGTGCATGATAGCCACGTGATCAGTGCATGATCAGTCACGTGATCAGTGCATGATCAGCCACGTGAACAGTGCATGCTCAGTCACGTGATCTGGGCCTGCTGAGCCGCGTGATTACTGTCTGCTCATCTGCTGATGCCAGCTGAGCTGCACGATTCCTGCCGTCATCTGCTTGACAATTGCCAGCTGTGCTGCGAATCAGCCTGCCTGCTCAGCTGCTTGATTATTGCCAGCTGAGCAGCATGATTCCTCACAGCTGAGTTCCATGATTATTGCCTGCTGACTGTTTGATTCGTGCCTACTCAGCTCTTTGTTTATTGCCTCCAGAGGCACATGATCAGTGCATGATAGCAAACATGATCAGCGCATGATCAGTCACATGATCAGCGCCATTAAGTCACGTGATCAGTGCATGATAGTCATGTGATCAGTGCATGATCAGTCACGTATCAGTGCATGATCAGCCACGTGATCAGTGCATGATCTGTCACAAGATCAGTGTATGATCATCCACGTGATCAGTGCACGGCAGTCATGTGATCAGTGCATGATATAGACGTGAACAGTGCATGATCAGTCTCGCGTGATCAGTGCATGATCAGCCACGTGATCAGTGCATGATCAGTCACGTGATGGGTGCATGATCAGTCACGTGACCAGTGCATGAGCCACGTGATCAGCATGATCAGCCACGTGAGCAGTGCATGATAGCCACGTGATCAGTGCATGATCAGTCACGTGATCAGCATGATAGTCATGTGATCAGTGCGTCAGCCACGTGATCAGTGCATGATCAGCCACGTGATCAGTGCATGATCAGCCACGTGATCAGTGCATGATCAGCCACGTGATCAGTGCATGATCAGGCCACGTGATCAGTGCATGATCAGCCACGTGATCAGTGCATGATAGCCACGCGATCAGTGCATGATCAGTCACGTGATCAGTGCATGATCAGTTACGTGATCAGTGTATGATCAGCCACGTGATCAGTGCATGATCAGCCACGTGATCAGTGCATGATCAATTACGATCAGTGCATGATCAGTCACGTGACCAGTACATGGTAGCACGTGATCATTGCCTGATCAGCCACGTGATCAGTGCATGATAGCCACGTGATCAGTGCATGATAGCCACGCGATCAGTGCATGATCAGTCACGTGATACGCGGTGTGATCAGCCACGTGATCAGTGCATGATATCCACGTGATCAGTGCATGACAGCCACGTGATCAGTGCATGAGAGCCACGTGATCAGTGCATGATCAGTCACGTGATACATGTGTGATCAGCCACGTGATCAGTGCATGATGAGCCACGTGATCAGTGCAGGATCAATTACGTGATCAGTGCATGATCAGTCACGTGACCAGTACATGGTTGCTACGTGATCGCTGCATGATCAGCCACGTGAGCAGAGCATGATAGCCACGCGGTCAGTGCATGATCAGTCACGTGATCAGTACATGATCAGTCACGTGAACAGTGCATGATCATTTACGTGATCTTTGCATGATCAGTCACGTTACCAGTATATGGTTGCTACGCTGATCATTCCATGACGAGCCACGTGAGCAGTGCATGATAGCCACGTGATGTGTGCATGAGTTACGTGAGCAGAGTATGATCAGCCACGTGATCAGTGCATGAGTGCCACGTGATCAGTGCATGATATGTCACGTGGACAGGTGTGTGATCAGCCACGCGAACAGTGCATGTTCAGCCACGTGATCAGTGCATGATCAGCCACGCGATCAGTGCATGATCAGCCACGTGATCAGTGCATGGTCAGACACGTGAACAGTGCATGATCAGCCACGTGATCAGTGCATGATATCCAAGCGATCAGTGCATGATCAGTCACGTGATCAGTGTATGATCAGCCACGTGAACAGTGCATGCTCAGTCACGTGATCTGGGCCTGCTGAGCTGCGTGATTACTGTCTGCTCATCTGCTTGACAATTGCCAGCTGAGCTGCACGATTCCTGCCTGTCATCTGCTTGACAATTGCCAGCTTGCTGCGTAATTCCTGCCTGCTCAGCTGCTTGATTATTGCCAGCTGAGCAGCATGATTCCTCACACCTGAGTTCCATGATTATTGCCTGCTGACTGTTTGATTCGTGCCTACTCAGCTCTTTGTTTATTGCCTCCAGAGGCACATGATCAGTGTATGATAGCAAACATGATCAGCGCATGATCAGTCACATGATCAGCGCCATTAAGTCACGTGATCACTACATGATAGTCATGTGATCAGTCCATGCTCAGTCACGGTATCAGTGCATGATCAGCCACGTGATCAGTGCATGATCTGTCACAAGATTAGTGTATGATCATCCACGTGATCAGTGCACGGGCAGTCATGTGATCAGTGCATGATATAGACGTGAACAGTGCATGATCAGTCCGCGTGATCAGTGCATGATAGCCACGTGATCAGTGCATGATCAGCCACGTGATGGGTGCATGATCAGCCACGTGATCAGTGCATGGTCAGCTACGTGATCAGTGCATGATCAGCCACGTGAGTAGTGCATGATAGCCACGCGATCACTGCATGATCAGCCACGTGATCAGTGCATGATCAGCCACGTGATCAGTGCATGATCAGTCACGTGATCAGTGCATGATCAGCCACGTGATCAGTGCATGATCAGCCACGTGATCAGTGCATGATCAGCCACGTGATCAGTGCATGATCAGTCACGTGATCAGTGCATGATCAGCCACGTGAACAGTGCATGATCAGCCACGTGATCAGTGCATGATCAGCCACGTGATCAGTGCATGATAGCCACGTGATCAGTGCATGATCAGTCACGTGATCAGTGCATGATCAGCCACGTGATCAGTGCATGATCAGCCACGTGATCAGTGCATGATCAGCCACGTGATCAGTGCATGATCAGCCACGTGATCAGTGCATGATCAGCCACGCGGATCAGTGCATGATCAGCCACGCGATCAGTGCATGATCAGCCACGTGATCAGTGCATGATCAGCCACGTGATCAGTGCATGATAGCCACGTGATCAGTGCATGATCAGTTACGAGTGCATGATCAGCCACGTGATCAGTGCATGGTCAGCCACGTGATCAGTGCATGATCAGCCACGTGATCAGTGCATGATAGCCACGTGATCAGTGCATGATCAGTCACGTGATCAGTGCATGATCAGCCACGTGAACAGTGCATGCTCAGTCACGTGATCTGGGCCTGCTGAGCTGCGTGATCACTGTCTGCTCATCTGCTTGACAATTGCCAGCTGAGCTGCACGATTCCTGCCTGTCATCTGCTTGACAATTGCCAGCTGTGCTGCACCTGCCTGCTCAGCTGCTTGATTATTGCCAGCTGAGCAGCATGATTCCTCACACCTGAGTTCCATGATTATTGCCTGCTGACTGTTTGATTCGTGCCTACTCAGCTCTTTGTTTATTGCCTCCAGAGGCACATGATCAGTGTATGATAGCAAACATGATCAGCGCATGATCAGTCACGTGATCAGCGCCATTAAGTCACGTGATCAGTGCATGATAGTCATGTGATCAGTCCATGCTCAGTCACGGTATCAGTGCATGATCAGCCACGTGATCAGTGCATGATCTGTCACGAGATTAGTGTATGATCATCCACGTGATCAGTGCACGGGCAGTCATGTGATCAGTGCATGATATAGACGTGATCAGTGCATGATCAGCCACGTGATCAGTGCATGATAGCCACGTGATCAGTGCATGATCAGTCACCTGATCGGTGCATGATCAGTCACGTGACTCGCTGTGCATGATCAGCCACGTGATGCATGATCAGCCACGTGATCAGTGCATGATCAGTCACGTGATCAGTGACATCAGTCACGTGATCAGTGCATGATCAGCCACGTGATCAGTGCATGATCAGCCACGTGATCAGTGCATGATCAGCCACGTGATCAGTGCATGATCAGCCACGTGATCAGTGCATGATCAGCCACGCGATCAGTGCATGATCAGCCACGTGATCAGTGCATGATAGCCATGTGATCAGTGCATGAGAGCCACGTGATCAGTGCATGATCAGCCACGTGATACAGTGCATGATCAGCCACGTGATCAGTGCATGATGAGCCACGCGATCAGTGCAGGATCAATTACGTGATCAGTGCATGATCAGTCACGTGACCAGTACATGGTTGCTACGTGATCGTTGCATGATCAGCCACGTGAGCAGAGCATGATAGCCACGCGGTCAGTGCATGATCAGTCACGTGATCAGTACATGATCAGTCACGTGAACAGTGCATGATCATTTACGTGATCTTTGCATGATCAGTCACGCTACCAGTATATGGTTGCTACGTGATCATTCCATGACGAGCCACGCGAGCAGTGCATGATAGCCACGTGATGTGTGCATGAGTTACGCGAGCAGAGTATGATCAGCCACGTGATCAGTGCATGAGTGCCACGTGATCAGTGCATGATATGTCACGGACAGGTGTGTGATCAGCCACGTGAACAGTGCATGTTCAGCCACGTGATCAGTGCATGATAGCCACGTGATCAGTGCATGATCAGCCACGTGATCAGTGCATGGTCAGACACGCGAACAGTGTATGATCAGCCACGTGATCAGTGCATGATATCCAAGTGATCAGTGCATGATCATCACGCGATCAGTGTATGATCAGCCACGTGAACAGTGCATGCTCAGTCACGTGATCTGGGCCTGCTGAGCTGCGTGATTACTGTCTGCTCATCTGCTTGACAATTGCCAGCTGAGCTGCACGATTCCTGCCTGTCATCTGCTTGACAATTGCCAGCTGTGCTGCGTAATTCCTGCCTGCTCAGCTGCTTGATTATTGCCAGCTGAGCAGCATGATTCCTCACACCTGAGTTCCATGATTATTGCCTGCTGACTGTTTGATTCGTGCCTACTCAGCTCTTTGTTTATTGCCTCCAGAGGCACATGATCAGTGTATGATAGCAAACATGATCAGCGCATGATCAGTCACATGATCAGCGCCATTAAGTCACGTGATCACTACATGATAGTCATGTGATCAGTCCATGCTCAGTCACGGTATCAGTGCATGATCAGCCACGTGATCAGTGCATGATCTGTCACAAGATTAGTGTATGATCATCCACGTGATCAGTGCACGGGCAGTCATGTGATCAGTGCATGATATAGACGCGGAACAGTGCATGATCAGTCTCGTGATCAGTGCATGATAGCCACGCGATCAGTGCATGATCAGTCACCTGATGGGTGTATGATCATTCACGGACCTGTACATGGTAGCTACATGATCATTGCATGATCAGCCACGTGAGTAGTGCATGATAGCCACGTGATCACTGCATGATCAGTCACGTGATCAGTGCATGATCAGTCATGTGACCAGTACATGGTAGCTGCGTGATCATGGCATGATCAGCCACGTGAGCAGTGCATGATAGCCACGTGATCAGTGCATGATCAGACACGAGATCAGTGCATGATCAGTCACGTGATCAGTGCATGATCAGCCACGTGATCAGTGCATGACCAGGCACGCGATCAGTGTATGTCCAGCCAAGTGATCAGTGCATGATAGCCACGTGATCAGTGCATGATCAGTCACGTGATCAGTGCATGATCAGTTATGTGATCAGTGTATGATCAGCCACGTGATCAGTGCATGATCAGCCACATGATCAGTGCATGATCAATTACGTGATCAGTGCATGATCAGTCACGTGACCAGTACATGGTAGCTACGCGATCATTGCCTGATCAGCCACGCGATCAGTGCATGATAGCCACGTGATCAGTGCATGATAGCCACGTGATCAGTGCATGATCAGTCATGTGATACGGTGTGATCAGCCACGTGATCAGTGCATGATATCCACGCGATCAGTGCATGACAGCCACGTGATCAGTGCATGAGAGCCACGGATCAGTGCATGATCAGTCACGTGATACATGTGATCAGCCACGTGATCAGTGCATGATGAGCCACGTGATCAGTGCAGGATCAATTACGTGATCAGTGCATGATCAGCCACGTGACCAGTACATGGTTGCTACGTGATCGTGCATGATCAGCCACGTGAGCAGAGCATGATAGCCAAGTGGTCAGTGCATGATCAGTCACGTGATCAGTGTATGATCAGCCACGTGAACAGTGCATGCTCAGTCACGTGATCTGGGCCTGCTGAGCTGCGTGATTACTGTCTGCTCATCTGCTTGACAATTGCCAGCTGAGCTGCACGATTCCTGCCTGTCATCTGCTTGACAATTGCCAGCTGTGCTGCGTAATTCCTGCCTGCTCAGCTGCTTGATTATTGCCAGCTGAGCAGCATGATTCCTCACACCTGAGTTCCATGATTATTGCCTGCTGACTGTTTGATTCGTGCCTACTCAGCTCTTTGTTTATTGCCTCCAGAGGCACATGATCAGTGTATGATAGCAAACATGATCAGCGCATGATCAGTCACATGATCAGCGCCATTAAGTCACGTGATCACTACATGATAGTCATGTGATCAGTCCATGCTCAGTCACGGTATCAGTGCATGATCAGCCACGTGATCAGTGCATGATCTGTCACAAGATTAGTGTATGATCATCCACGTGATCAGTGCACGGGCAGTCATGTGATCAGTGCATGATATAGACGTGAACAGTGCATGATCAGTCTCGTGATCAGTGCATGATAGCCACGCGATCAGTGCATGATCAGTCACCTGATGGGTGTATGATCATTCACGTGACCTGTACATGGTAGCTACGTGATCATTGCATGATCAGCCACGTGAGTAGTTCATGATAGCCACGTGATCACTGCATGATCAGTCACGGTATCAGTGCATGATCAGCCACGTGATCAGTGCATGATCAGCCACGCGATCAGTGCATGATCAGTCATCACGTGATCAGTGCATGATCAGCCACGGATTGATCAGGCATGATCAGCCACGTGATCAGTGCATGATAGCCACGCGATCAGTGCATGATCAGTCACGTGATCAGTGCATGATCAGCCATCATGTGATCAGTGCATGATCAGCCACGCGATCAGTGCATGATCAGCCACATGATCAGTGCATGATCAATTACGCGATCAGTGCATGATCAGTCACGACCAGTACATGGTAGCTACGTGGATCATTGCCTGATCAGCCACGTGATCAGTGCATGATAGCCACGTGATCAGTGCATGATAGCCACGTGATCAGTGCATGATCAGTCATGTGATACGCAGTGATCATTGCCGTCGCGGATCAGTGCATGACAGCCACGTGATCAGTGCATGAGAGCCACGTGATCAGTGCATGATCAGTCACGTGGATACATGTGTGATCAGCCACGCGATCAGTGCATGATGAGCCACGTGATCAGTGCAGGATCAATTACGCGATCAGTGCATGATCAGTCACGTGACCAGTACATGGTTGCTACGATCGCTGCATGATCAGCCACGTGAGCAGAGCATGATAGCCACGTGGTCAGTGCATGATCAGTCACGTGATCAGTACATGATCAGTCACGCGAACAGTGCATGATCATTTACGTGATCTTTGCATGATCAGTCACTGCTACCAGTATATGGTTGCTACGTGATCATTCCATGACGAGCCACGTGAGCAGTGCATGATAGCCACGTGATGTGTGCATGAGTTACGTGAGCAGAGTATGATCAGCCACGCGATCAGTGCATGAGTGCCACGTGATCAGTGCATGATATGTCACGCGACAGGTGTGTGATCAGCCACGTGAACAGTGCATGTTCAGCCACGTGGATCAGTGCATGATAGCCACGTGATCAGTGCATGATCAGCCACGTGATCAGTGCATGGTCAGACACGCGAACAGTGTATGATCAGCCACGTGATCAGTGCATGATATCCAAGTGATCAGTGCATGATCATCACGCGATCAGTGTATGATCAGCCACGTGAACAGTGCATGCTCAGTCACGTGATCTGGGCCTGCTGAGCTGCGTGATTACTGTCTGCTCATCTGCTTGACAATTGCCAGCTGAGCTGCACGATTCCTGCCTGTCATCTGCTTGACAATTGCCAGCTGTGCTGCGTAATTCCTGCCTGCTCAGCTGCTTGATTATTGCCAGCTGAGCAGCATGATTCCTCACACCTGAGTTCCATGATTATTGCCTGCTGACTGTTTGATTCGTGCCTACTCAGCTCTTTGTTTATTGCCTCCAGAGGCACATGATCAGTGATAGCAAACATGATCAGCGCATGATCAGTCACATGATCAGCGCCATGATAAGTCACGTGATCACAGCA
>NW_026894772.1:0-82609 GCF_032452875.1 Bos javanicus | reverse complement strand
GATCACGTAATTGATCATGCACTGATCACGTGGCTCATCGCCACTGATCACGTGGCTGATCACACGTATCCGTGACTGATCATGCACTGATCCGCGTGGCTCTCATGCACTGATCCCGTGGCTGTCATGCACTGATCGCGTGGATATCATGCACTGATCACGTGGCTGATGCACCCATTCACATGACTGATCATGCACTGATCACGT
The DNA here is from genome assembly GCF_032452875.1 of Bos javanicus. Classification (NCBI taxonomy): domain Eukaryota; kingdom Metazoa; phylum Chordata; class Mammalia; order Artiodactyla; family Bovidae; genus Bos; species Bos javanicus. Next base: position 82,402 of record NW_026894772.1, on the reverse strand, counting down.
GGCTATCATGCACTGCTCAGTGGCTGATCATGCATGATCACGCAGCTACATGTACTGGTCACACGTGACTGTCATGCACTGATCACGTGACTGATCATGCAGTATCACGTGGCTATCATGCACTACTCACGTGGCTGATCATGCAATGATCATGTAGCTACCATGTACAGGTCCCGTGAATGATCATACACCCATCAGGTGACTGATCATGCACTGATCACGTGGCTATCATGCACTGATCAGGCTGATCATGCACTGATCAGCGTCTATATCATGCACTGATCACATGACTGCCATGCACTGATCACGTGGATGATCATACACTAATCACGTGACAGATCATGCACTGATCCCGTGGCTGATCATGCACTGATACCCGTGACTGAGCATGGACTGATCACATGACTATCGTGTAGTGATCACGTGACTTAATGGCGATCATGTGACTGATCATGCGCTGATCATGTTGCTATCATACACTGATCATGTGCCTCTGGAGGCAATAAACAAAGAGCTGAGTGCACGAATCAAACAGTCAGCAGGCAATAATCATGGAACTCAGGTGTGAGGAATCATGCTGCTCAGCTGGCAATAATCAAGCAGCTGAGCAGGCAGGAATTCGCGGCACAGCTGGCAATTGTCAAGCAGATGAGCAGACAGTAATCACGCAGCTCAGCAGGCCCTGATCACGTGACTGAGCATGCACTGTTCACGTGGCTGATCATACACTGATCACGTGATGATCATGCACTGATCACGTGGCTATCATGCACTGATCACGTGGCTGATCATCGCACTGTTCACGTGTCTGACCATGCACTGATCACGTGGCTGATCATACACTGCTCACGTAACTGATCATGCACTGATCCGTGGCTATCATGCACTGATCACGTGGCTGAACATGCACTGTTCACGTGGCTGATCACACCTGTCACGTGACATATCATGCACTGATCACGTGGCACTCATGCACTGATCACGTGGCTGATCATGCACTGCTCACGTGGCTGATCATGCAACTGATCACGTAGCTATCATGCACTGGTCACGTGGCTGATCATGCACTGATCACGTAGTGATCCTGCACTGATCCATGAGCTGATCATGCACTGATCACGTGGCTGATCACACTGAATCACGTGGCTGATCATGCACTGATCACGTGACTGATCATGCACTGATCACGTGGCTGTCATGCACTGATCGCGTGGCTATCATGCACTGATCCGTGGCTGATCATGCACTGATCACGTGACTGATCATGCACTGATCACGTGGCTATCATGCACTGATCACGTGGCTGATCATGCACTGATCCGTGGCTGATCATGCACTGATCACGCAGCAACATGCACCGATCACCTGACTGTCGCCACGATCAGGTGGCTGATCATGCACTGATCGCGTGGCTGATCATGCACTGATCACGTGGCTGATCATGCACTGATCACGTGGCTATCATGCACTGCTCACGTGGCTATCATATGATCGCTGGCTGATCATGTACTGGTCACGTGACTGATCATGCACTGATCACGTGACTGATCATGCAGTGATCGTGGCTATCATGAACTACTCACGTGGCTGATCATACGCAATGTCACGTAGCTACCATGTACAGGTCACGTGAATGATCGTACACCCATCAGGTGACTGATCATGCACTGATCACGTGGCTATCATGCATGATCACGAGACTGATCATGCACTGTTCACGTCTATATCATGCACTGATCACATGACTGCCCGTGCACTGGTCACGTGGATGATCATACACTAATCTTGTGACAGATCATGCACTGATCACGTGGCTGATCATGCACTGATACCGTGACTGAGCATGGACTGATCACATGACTATCATGTAGTGATCACGTGACTTAATGGCGCTGATCATGTGACTGATCATCGCTGATCATGTTTGCTATCATACACTGATCATGTGCCTCTGGAGGCAATAAACAAAGAGCTGAGTAGGCACGAATCAAACAGTCAGCAGGCAATAATCATGGAACTCAGGTGTGAGGAATCATGCTGCTCAGCTGGCAATAATCAAGCAGCTGAGCAGGCAGGAATTCGCAGCACAGCTGGCAATTGTCAAGCAGATGACAGGCAGGAATCGTGCAGCTCAGCTGGCAATTGTCAAGCAGATGAGCAGACAGTAATCACGCGCTCAGCAGGCCCAGATCACGTGACTGAGCATGCACTGTTCCGTGGCTGATCATACACTGATCACGGTGATCATGCACTGATCACGGATATCATGCACTGATCACGTGGCTGATCATACACTGTTCGCGTGTCTGACCATGCACTGATCACGTGGCTGATCATACACTGCTCACCGTAACTGATCATGCACTGATCACGTGGCTATCATGCACTGATCACGTGGCTGAACATGCACTGTTCACGTGGCTGATCACACACCTGTCGTGACATATCATGCACTGATCACGTGGCACTCATGCACTGATCACGTGGCTGATCATGCTCTGCTCGCGTGGCTGATCATGCACGATCACGTGGCTACCATGTACTGATCACGTGACTGATCATGCACTGATCCGTATTGATCCTGCACTGATCACGTGGCTGATCATGCACTGATCACGTGGCTGATCACGCACTGTATCCGCGTGACTGATCATGCACTGATCACGTGGCTGTCATGCACTGATCACGTGGCTGTCATGCACTGATCGCGTGGATATCATGCAATCGCGTGGCTGATCACACTGTATCACGTGACTGATCATGCACTGATCGCGTGGCTATCATGCACTGATCACGTGGCTATCATGCACTGATCACGTGGCTGATCAGGCAATGATCGTGGCTACCATGTACTGGTCACGTGACTGATCATGCACTGATCACGTAATTGATCATGCACTGATCACGTGGCTGATCATGCACTGATCACGTGGCTGATCATGCACTGATCACGTGACTGATCATGCACTGATCACGTGACTGATCATGCACTGATCACGTGGCTATCATGCACTGATCACGTGGCTGGACATGCACTGATCACGTGCCTGGTCATGCACTGATCACGTGGCTGATCATGCACTGATCACGTGACTGATCATGCACTGATCTCGTGACTGATCATGCACTGATCACGTGGCTATCATGCACTGCTCCACGTGGCTGATCATGCCATGATCACGCAGCTACCATGTACTGGTCACATGACTGATCATGCACTGATCACGTGACTGATCATGCAGTGATCACGTGGCTATCATGCACTACTCCGTGGCTGATCATGCAATGATCATGTAGCTACCATGTACAGGTCACGTGAATGATCATACACCCATCAGGTGACTGATCATGCACTGATCACGTGGCTATCATGCACTGATCACGAGACTGATCATGCACTGTTCACGTCTATATCATGCACTGATCACATGACTGCCCGTGCACTGATCACGTGGATGATCATACACTAATCTTGTGACAGATCATGCACTGATCACGTGGCTGATCATGCACTGATACCGTGACTGAGCATGGACTGATCACATGACTATCATGTAGTGATCACGTGACTTAATGCGCTGATCATGTGACTGATCATGCGCTGATCATGTTTGCTATCATACACTGATCATGTGCCTCTGGAGGCAATAAACAAAGAGCTGAGTAGGCACGAATCAAACAGTCAGCAGGCAATAATCATGGAACTCAGGTGTGAGGAATCATGCTGCTCAGCTGGCAATAATCAAGCAGCTGAGCAGGCAGGAATTCGCAGCACAGCTGGCAATTGTCAAGCAGATGACAGGCAGGAATCGTGCAGCTCAGCTGGCAATTGTCAAGCAGATGAGCAGACAGTAATCACGCAGCTCAGCAGGCCAGATCACGTGACTGAGCATGCACTGTTCACGTGGCTGATCATACACTGATCATGATGATCATGCACTGATCACGTGGCTGATCATGCACTGATCACGTGGCTATCATGCACTGATCACGTGGCTGATCATGCACTGATCACGTGGCTGACCATGCACTGATCACGTGGCTGATCATGCACTGATCACGTAACTGATCATGCACTGATCACGTGGCTGATCATGCACTGATCCGTGGCTGATCATGCACTGATCCGTGGCTGATCATGCACTGATCGCGTGGCTGATCATGCACTGTTCACGTGCTGATCACACCTGTCACGTGACATATCATGCACTGATCACGTGGCACTCATGCACTGATCACGTGGCTGATCATACTCTGCTCCGTAACTCATGCACATCACGTGGCTATCATGCACTGCTCACGTGGCTGTCATGGAATGATCACGTGGCTACCATGTACTGGTCACGTGACTGATCATGCACAGATCCGCGTAAATGATCATGCACTGTTCGTGACTGATCATGCACTGATCACGTGACTGATCATGCACTGATCACGTGGCTATCATGCTCTGCTCCCGTGGCTGATCATGGCGATCACGTAGCAACCATGTACTGGTCGCGTGACTGATCATGCACTGATCACGTAACTGATCCTGCACTGATCAGTGGCTCATCATGCACTGATCACGTGGCTGATCACATGTATCACGTGACTGATCATGCACTGATCACGTGGCTGTCATGCACTGATCACGTGGCTATCATGCACTGATCCGCCGGCTGACACGCTGCGTGGCTATCATGCACTGATCACGTGGCTGATCATGCACTGATCACGTGACTGATCATGCACTGATCGTGGCTGATCATGCACTGATCACGTGGCTATCATGCACTGATCACGTGGCTGATCATGCATGATCACGTGGCTACCATGCACTGGTCACGTGACTGATCATGCACTGATCACGTGACTGATCATGCACTGATCACGTGGCTGATCATGCACTGATCACGTGGCTGATCATGCAATGATCACGTAGCTATCATGCACTGAGTCACGTGAATGATCATGCACCGATCACGTGACTGATCATGCACTGATCACGTGACTGATCATGCACTGATCGTGACTGATCATGCACTGATCACGTGGCTGATCATGCACTGATCACGTGACTGATCATGCACTGATCACGTGACTGATCATGCACTGATCACGTGGCTGATCATGCACTGATCACGTGGCTGATCATGCACTGATCACGTGGCTGATCATGCACTGATCACGTGACTGATCATGCACTGATCACGTGGCTATCATGCACTGATCACGTGGCTGATCATGCACTGATCACGTGGCTACCATGTACTGATCACGTGACTGATCATGCACTGATCACGTGGCTGATCATGCACTGGCACGTGGCTGATCATGCACTGATCACGTGACTGATCATGCACTGATCACGTGGCTGATCATGCACTGATCACGTGGCTGATCATACTGATCACGGGCTGATCATGCACTGATCACGGCTGACATGCACTGATCACGTGCCTGGTCATGCACTGATCGCGTGGCTGATCATGCACTGATCACGTGACTGATCATGCACTGATCGTGTCTGATCATGCACTGATCACGTGGCTATCATGCACTGCTCACGTGGCTGATCATGCATGATCACGCAGCTACCATGTACTGGTCACATGACTGATCATGCACTGATCACGTGACTGATCATGCACTGATCACGTGGCTATCATGCACTACTCACGTGGCTGATCATGCAATGATCATGTAGCTACCATGTACTGGTCACGTGAATGATCATGCACCCATCAGGTGACTGATCATGCACTGATCACGTGGCTATCATGCACTGATCACGAGACTGATCATGCACTGTTCACGTCTATATCATGCACTGATCACATGACTGCCATGCACTGATCACGTGGATGATCATACACTAATCTTGTGACAGATCATGCACTGATCACGTGGCTGATCATGCACTGATACCGTGACTGAGCATGGACTGATCTCATGACTATCATGTAGTGATCACGTGACTTAATGGCGCTGATCATGTGACTGATCATGCGCTGATCATGTTTGCTATCATACACTGATCATGTGCCTCTGGAGGCAATAAACAAACAGCTGAGTAGGCACGAATCAAACAGTCAGCAGGCAATAATCATGGAACTCAGGTGTGAGGAATCATGCTGCTCAGCTGGCAATAATCAAGCAGCTGAGCAGGCAGGAATTCATGCACAGCTGGCAATTGTCAAGCAGATGACAGGCAGGAATCGTGCAGCTCAGCTGGCAATTGTCAAGCAGATGAGCAGACAGTAATCACGCAGCTCAGCAGGCCCTGATCACGTGACTGAGCATGCACTGTTCACGTGGCTGATCATACACTGATCACGTGATGATCATGCACTGATCACGTGGATATCATGCACTGATCACGTGGCTGATCACACACTGTTCACGTGTCTGACCATGCACTGATCACGTGGCTGATCACACTGCTCACGTAACTGATCATGCACTGATCACGTGGCTATCATGCACTGATCACGTGGCTGATCACACCGCGTATCACGTGACTGATCATGCACTGATCACGTGGCTATCATGCACTGATCACGTGGCTGATCATGCACTGATCACGTGGCTACCATGTACTGGTCACGTGACTGATCATGCACTGATCACGTAACTGATCATGCACTGATCACGTGGCTGATCATGCACTGATCACGTGGCTGATCATGCACTGATCACGTGACTGATCATGCACTGATCACGTGACTGATCATGCACTGATCACGTGGCTGATCATGCACTGATCACGTGGCTAGTCATGCACTGATCACGTGGCTGATCATGCACTGATCACGTGGCTGATCATGCACTGATCGCGTGACTGATCATGCACTGATCACGTGACTGATCATGCACTGATCACGTGGCTATCATGCACTGCTCACGTGGCTGATCATGCATGATCACGCAGCTACCATGTACTGGTCACATGACTGATCATGCACTGATCACGTGACTGATCATGCAGTGATCACGTGGCTATCATGCACTACTCACGTGGCTGATCATGCAATGATCATGTAGCTACACATGTACAGGTCACGTGAATGATCATACACCCATCAGGTGACTGATCATGCACTGATCACGTAGCTATCATGCACTGATCACGAGACTGATCATGCACTGATCACGTCTATATCATGCACTGATCACGTGACTGCCCATGCACTGATCACGTGGATGATCATGCACTAATCTTGTGACAGATCATGCACTGATCACGTGGCTGATCATGCACTGATACCGTGACTGAGCATGGACTGATCACATGACTATCATGTAGTGATCACGTGACTTAATGGCATTGATCATGTGACTGATCATCGCTGATCATGTTTGCTATCATACACTGATCATGTGCCTCTGGAGCAATAAACAAAGAGCTGAGTAGGCACGAATCAAACAGTCAGCAGGCAATAATCATGGAACTCAGGTGTGAGGAATCATGCTGCTCAGCTGGCAATAATCAAGCAGCTGAGCAGGCAGGCAGCATCGCAGCTGGCAATTGTCAAGCAGATGAGCAGACAGTAATCACGCAGCTCAGCAGGCCCTGATCACGTGACTGAGCATGCACTGTTCACGTGGCTGATCATGCACTGATCACGTGACTGATCATGCACTGATCACGTGGCTGATCATGCACTGATCACGTAACTGATCATGCACTGATCACGTGGCTATCATGCACTGAATACGTGGCTGAACATGCACTGTTCACGTGGCTGATCACACACCTGTCACGTGACATATCATGCACTGATCACGTGGCACTCATGCACTGATCGTGGCTGATCATACTCTATCACGTAACTCATGCACTGCGTGGCTATCATGCACTGCTCACGTGGCTGGTCATGGAATGATCACGTAGCAACCATATACTGGTCACGTGACTGATCATGCAATGATCACGTAGTGATCATGCACTGATCACGTGACTGATCATGCACTGATCACGTGACTGATCATGCACTGATCACGTGGCTATCATGCTCTGCTCACGTGGCTGATCATGCACGATCCGCATGCAACCATGTACTGGTCACGTGACTGATCATGCACTGATCACGTAATTGATCCTGCACTGATCACGTGGCTCATCATGCACTGATCACGTGGCTGATCACACATGTATCCGTGACTGATCATGCACTGATCACGTGGCTCTCATGCACTGATCACGTGGCTGTCATGCACTGATCGCGTGGATATCATGCACTGATCACGTGGCTGATGACATACACTGATCACGACTGATCATGCACTGATCACGTGGCTATCTGCCAATCCGCATGTTGATCAGGCAATGATCACGTGGCTACCATGTACTGGTCACGTGACTGATCATGCACTGATCACGTAATTGATCATGCACTGATCACGTGGCTGATCATGCACTGATCACGTGGCTGATCATGCACTGATCACGTAACTGATCATGCACTGATCCGTGATCATGCACTGATCACGTGGCTATCATGCACTGATCACGTGGCTGGACATGCACTGATCCGTGGCTGATCATGCACTGATCACGTGGCTGATCATGCACTGATCACGTGACTGATCATGCACTGATCACGTGACTGATCATGCACTGATCGCGTGGCTATCATGCACTGCTCACGTGGCTGATCATGCAATGATCATGGCCTACCATGTACTGGTCATGACTGATCATGCACCCATCACGTGACTGATCATGCACTGATCACGTGGCTATCATGCACTGATCACGTGGCTGATCATGCACTGTTCACGTCTATATCATGCACTGATCACATGACTGCCATGCACTGATCACGTGGATGATCATACACTAATCTTGTGACAGATCATGCACTGATCACGTGGCTGATCATGCACTGATACGTGACTGAGCATGGACTGATCACGTGACTATCATGTAGTGATCACGTGACTTAATGGCGCTGATCATGTGACTGATCATGCGCTGATCATGTTTGCTATCATACACTGATCATGTGCCTCTGGAGGCAATAAACAAAGAGCTGAGTAGGCACGAATCAAACAGTCAGCAGGCAATAATCATGGAACTCAGGTGTGAGGAATCATGCTGCTCAGCTGGCAATAATCAAGCAGCTGAGCAGGCAGGAATTCGCAGCACAGCTGGCAATTGTCAAGCAGATGACAGACAGGAATCACGCAGCTCAGCTGGCCCAGATCACGTGACTGAGCATGCACTGTTCACGTGGCTGATCACCTACACTGATCACGTATGATCATGCACTGATCACGTGGCTGATCATACACTGCTCACGTGACTGATCATGCACTGATCACGTGGCTATCATGCACTGATCACGTGGCTGATCATGCACTGTTCACGTGGCTGATCACACACCTGATCACGTGACTGATCATGCACTGATCACGTGGCACTCATGCACTGATCACGTGGCTGATCATGCACTGCTCGCGTGACTCATGCACTGATCACGTGGCTATCATGCACTCACGTGGCTGATCATGCAATGATCACGTAACCATGTACTGGTCAGTGACTGATCATGCAATGATCACACAATGATCATGCACTGATCACGTGACTGATCATGCACTGATCACGTGGCTGATCATGCACTGATCACGTAGCTATCATGCACTGCTCACGTGGCTGATCATGCCATGATCGTAGCAACCATGTACTGGTCGTGACTGATCATGCACTGATCACGTAACTGATCATGCACTGATCACGTGGCTATCATGCACTGATCACGTGGCTGATCATGCACTGATCACTGAGCATGCACTGATCACGTGGCTGATCATGCACTGATCACGTGACTGATCATGCACTGATCACGTGGCTATCATGCACTGATCACGTGGCTGATCGCCAATATGCGACTGATCTTCTGATCACGTGGCTATCATGCACTGATCACGTGGCTGATCATGCACTGATCATGCTTCATGCACTGATCACGTGACTGATCATGCACTGATCGTGACTGATCATGCACTGATCTCGTGTCTGATCATGCACTGATCACGTGGCTATCATGCACTGCTCACGTGGCTGATCATGCCGATCAGTCAGCTACCATGTACTGGTCACGTGACTGATCATGCACTGATCGCGTGACTGATCATGCAGTGATCACGTGGCTATCATGCACTACTCACGTGGCTGATCATGCAATGATCATGTAGCTACCATGTACAGGTCACGTAAATGATCATACACCCATCAGGTGACTGATCATGCACTGATCACGTGGCTATCATGCACTGATCACGAGACTGATCATGCACTGTTCACGTCTATATCATGCACTGATCACATGACTGCCATGCACTGATCGCGTGGATGATCATACACTAATCTTGTGACAGATCATGCACTGATCACGTGGCTGATCATGCACTGATACCGTGACTGAGCATGGACTGATCACGTGACTATCATGTAGTGATCACGTGACTTAATGGCGCTGATCATGTGACTGATCATGCGCTGATCATGTTGCTATCATACACTGATCATGTGCCTCTGGAGGCAATAAACAAAGAGCTGAGTAGGCACGAATCAAACAGTCAGCAGGCAATAATCATGGAACTCAGGTGTGAGGAATCATGCTGCTCAGCTGGCAATAATCAAGCAGCTGAGCAGGCAGGAATTACGCAGCACAGCTGGCAATTGTCAAGCAGATGACAGACAGTAATCACGCAGCTCAGCGGCCCAGATCACGTGACTGAGCATGCACTGTTCACGTGGCTGATCATTGATCGCGTGATGATCATGCACTGATCACTTGGATATCATGCACTGATCACGTGGCTGATCATACACTGTTCACGTGTCTGACCATGCACTGATCGCGTGGCTGATCATACACTGCTCACGTAACTGATCATGCACTGATCACGTGGCTATCATGCACTGATCACGTGGCTGAACATGCACTGTTCATGGCTGATCACACCTGTCACGTGACATATCATGCACTGATCACCTGGAACTCATGCACTGATCACGTGGCTATCATGCTCTGCTCACGTGGCTGATCATGCAATGATCACGTGGCTACCATGCACTGCTCACGTGGCTGATCATGCACTGATCACGTAACTGATCATGCACTGATCGCGTGGCTGATCATGCACTGATCACGTGGCTGATCACATATCACGTGACTGATCATGTACTGATCACGTGGCTGATCATGCACTGATCACGTGGCTGATCATGCACTGATCACGTGGATAGCACTGATCACGTGGCTGATCACCTGCATCACGTGACTGTCATGCACTGATCATGGCTATCATACTGTCCGTGGCTGATCATGCAATGATCACGTAACCATGTACTGGTCGTGACTGATCATGCGATCCGTAACTGATCTGCACTGTTACGTGAGCTGATCATGCACTGATCACGTGACTCATGCACAGATCGCGTGGCTATCATGCACTGCTCACGTGGCTGATCATGCATGATCACGTAGCTACCATGTACTGGTCACGTGGCTGATCATGCACTGATCGCGTAATTGATCATGCACTGATCGCGTGGCTGATCATGCACTGATCACGTGGCTGATCACACTGTATCACGTGACTGATCATGCACTGATCACGTGGCTATCATGCACTGATCACGTGGCTGATCATGCACTGATCACGTGGCTGATCATGCACTGATCACGTGGCTGATCACGCACTGATCGCGTGACTGATCATGCACTGATCACGTGGCTATCATGCACTGATCACGTGGCTGATCATGCAATGATCACGTAGCTACCATGTACTGATCACGTGACTGATCATGCTGATCGCATGGTGATCATGCACTGATCATGTGGCTGATCATGCACTGATCACGTGGCTGATCATACACTGATCACATAGCTGATCATGCACTGATCCCGTGACTGATCATGCACTGATCACGTGGCTATCATGCACTGATCACTTGGCTGGACATGCACTGATCACGTGCCTGGTCATGCACTGATCACGTGGCTGATCATGCACTGATCACGTGACTGATCATGCACTGATCGTGTCTGATCATGCACTGATCACGTGGCTATCATGCACTGATCCGTGGCTGATCATGCCATGAGTCGCAGCTACCATGTACTGGTCACATGACTGATCATGCACTGATCACGTGACTGATCATGCAGTGATCACGTGGCTATCATGCACTGCTCACGTGGCTGATCATGCAATGATCATGTAGCTACCATGTACTGATCACGTGAATGATCATGCACCCATCAGGTGACTGATCATGCACTGATCACGTGGCTATCATGCACTGATCACGAGACTGATCATGCACTGTTCACGTCTATATCATGCACTGATCACATGACTGCCCGTGCACTGATCACGTGGATGATCATGCACTAATCTTGTGACAGATCATGCACTGATCACGTGGCTGATCATGCACTGATACCGTGACTGAGCATGGACTGATCACATGACTATCATGTAGTGATCACGTGACTTAATGCGCTGATCATGTGACTGATCATGCGCTGATCATGTTTGCTATCATGCACTGATCATGTGCCTCTGGAGGCAATAAACAAAGAGCTGAGTAGGCACAAATCAAACAGTCAGCAGGCAATAATCATGGAACTCAGGTGTGAGGAATCATGCTGCTCAGCTGGCAATAATCAAGCAGCTGAGCAGGCAGGAATTACGCAGCACAGCTGGCAATTGTCAAGCAGATGAGCAGACAGTAATCACGCTGACTCAGCAGGCCCAGATCACGTGACTGAGCATGCACTGTTCGCGTGGCTGATCATGCACTGATCACGTGATGATCATGCACTGATCACTTGGATATCATGCACTGATCACGTGGCTGATCATACACTGTTCGTGTCTGCCATGCACTGATCACGTGGCTGATCATACACTGCTCACGTAACTGATCATGCACTGATCACGTGGCTATCATGCACTGATCACGTGGCTGAACATGCACATTCACGTGGCTGATCACACACCTGTCACGTGACATATCATGCACTGATCGCGTGGCACTCATGCACTGATCACGTGGCTGATCATGCTCTGCTCACGTGACTGATCATGCCACATCACGTGCTATCATGCACTGTCACGTGACTGATCGCTGATCACGTAGCTGATCATGCACTGATCACGTGGCTGATCATGCACTAGTCACGTGACTGATCGCATGCATCACGTGACTGATCATGTACTGTTCACGTGACTGATCATGCACTGATCGCGTGGCTGATCATGCACTGATCACGTGGCTATCATGCACTGATCACGTGGCTGATCATGCACTGTTCGCGTCTATATCATGCACTGATCACATGACTGCCATGCACTGATCACGTGGATGATCATACACTAATCACGTGACAGATCATGCACTGATCACGTGGCTGATCATGCACTGATACTGTGACTGAGCATGGACTGATCACGTGACTATCATGTAGTGATCACGTGACTTAATGGCGCTGATCATGTGACTGTTCATGCGCTGATCATGTTTGCTATCATACACTGATCATGTGCCTCTGGAGGCAATAAACAAAGCTGAGTAGGCACGAATCAAACAGTCAGCAGGCAATAATCATGGAACTCAGGTGTGAGGAATCATGCTGCTCAGCTGGCAATAATCAAGCAGCTGAGCAGGCAGGAATTCGCAGCACAGCTGGCAATTGTCAAGCAGATGACAGGCAGGAATCGTGCAGCTCAGCTGGCAATTGTCAAGCAGATGAGCAGACAGTAATCAGCTCAGCAGGCTGATCCGTGACTGAGCATGCACTGTTCACGTGGCTGATCATGCACTGATCACGTGACTGATCATGCACTGATCACTTGGCTGATCATGCACTGATCACGTGGCTGATCATGCACTGATCACGTGGCTGATCATGCACTGATCACGTGGCTGATCATGCACTGATCACGTGACTGATCATGCACTGATCACGTGGCTGATCATGCACTGATCACGTGGCTGATCATGCACTGATCACGTAACTGATCATGCACTGATCACGTGCCTGATCATGCACTGATCACGTGGCTGATCATGCATTGTTCACGTGGCTGATCACACACTGTCGCAGTGACATATCATGCACTGATCACGTGGCACTCATGCACTGATCACGTGGCTGATCATGCTCTGCTCACGTAACTCATGCACACATCACGTGGCTCATGCACTGCTCCGTGGCTCGTCATGGAATGATCATGTAACCATATACAATGGCGTGACTGATCATGCAAAGATCACGTAACTGATCATGCACTGTTCACGTGACTGATCATGCACTGATCACGTGACTGATCATGCACTGACACGTGACTATCATGCACTGATCACGTGGCTGATCATGCACTGATCGCATGTAACCATGCACTGATCACGTGGCTGATCATGCACTGATCACGTAACTGATCATGCACTGATCACGTGGCTATCATGCACTGATCACGTGGCTGATCATGCACATCAAGTGACTGATCATGCACTGATCACGTGGCTCATCATGCACTGATCACGGCTATCATGCACTGATCACATGCTGACATGCACTGATCACGTGCCTGATCATGCACTGATCACGTGGCTGATCATGCACTGATCACGCGGCTGATCATGCACTGATCACGTCTGATCATGCACTGATCACGTGGCAATCATGCACTGCTCACGTGGCTGATCATGACTGATCACGCAGCTCAGCAGGTACTGATCACGTGACTGATCATGCACTGATCACGTGACTGATCATGCACTGATCACGTGGCTATCATGCACTGATCACGTGGCTGATCATGCACTGATCATGTGCTATCTGGATCACGTGACTGATCATGCACTGATCACGTGGCTGATCATGCACTGATCACGTAACTGATCATGCACTGATCACGTGGCTGATCATGCACTGATCACGTGGCTGATCATGCACTGATCACGTGGCTGATCATGCACTGATCACGTGACTGATCATGCACTGATCCCGTGGCTATCATGCACTGATCACGTGGCTGATCATACTCTGCTCACGTGACTCATCATGCACTGATCACGTGACTGATCATGCACTGATCACGTGGCTATCATATACAGGTCACGTGACTGATCATGCAAAGATCCGTATGGCTACCATGCTGATCACGTGACTGATCATGCACTGATCACGTGGCTGATCATGCACTGATCGTGGCTGATCATGCACTGATCACGTGGCTGATCATGCACAGATCACGTGACTGATCATGCACTGATCTGGCTATCATGCTGATCAGGCTGGTCATGCACTGATCACGTGGCTGACATACACTGATCACGTGCCTGATCATGCACTGATCACGTGGCTGATCATGCACTGATCACGTGACTGATCATGCACTGATCACGTGACTGATCATGCACTGATCACGTGGCTATCATGCACTGATCACGTGGCTGATCATGCATGATCACGTAGCTACCATGCACTGCACTGGTCTGATCATGCACTGATCACGTGACTGATCATGCACTGATCCGCGTGACTGATCATGCGGTGATCACGTGGCTATCATGCACTGCTCACGTGGCTGATCATGCAATGATCATGAGCTACCATGTACTGGTCACGTGACTGATCATACACCCATCACGTGACTGATCATGCACTGATCGCGTGGCTATCATGCACTGATCACGAGACTGATCATGCACTGTTCACGTCTATATCATGCACTGATCACATGACTGCCATGCACTGATCACGTGACTGATCATACACTAATCTTGTGACTGATCATGCACTGATCACGTGGCTGATCATGCACTGATCCCGTGACTGAGCATGGACTGATCACGTGACTATCATGCAGTGATCACGTGACTTAATGGCACTGATCACGTGACTGATCATGCGCTGATCATGTTTGCTATCATGCACTGATCACGTGCCTCTGGAGGCAATAAACAAAGAGCTGAGTAGGCACGAATCAAACAGTCAGCAGGCAATAATCATGGAACTCAGGTGTGAGGAATCATGCTGCTCAGCTGGCAATGATCAAGCAGCTGAGCAGGCAGGTCACGCAGCACAGCTGGCAATTGTCAAGCAGATGACAGGCAGGAATCGTGCAGCTCAGCTGGCAATTGTCAAGCAGATGAGCAGACACTAATCACGTAGCTCAGCAGGCCCTGATCACGTGACTGAGCATGCACTGTTCACGTGGCTGATCATACACTGATCGCGTGATGATCATGCACTGATCACGTGGATATCATGCACTGATCACGTGGCTGATCATACACTGATCACGTGTCTGACCATGCACTGATCGCGTGGCTGATCATGCACTGCTCACGTGACTGATCATGCACTGATCACGTGGCATCATGCACTGATCATGGCTGATCATGCACTGATCACATGACTGATCATGCATGATCACGTGGCTATCATGCACTGCTCACGTGGCTGTCATGCAATGACGTAGACATATACTGGTCACGTGACTGATCATGCACTGATCACGAATGATCATGCACTGATCACGGACTGATCATGTACTGATCACGTGACTGATCATGCACTGATCATGGCTATCATGCACTGATCACGTGGCTGATCATGCAGCGATCGCATGCAACCATGTACTGGTCACGTGGCTGATCATGCACTGATCACATAATTGATCATGCACTGATCACGTGGCTCATCATGCACTGATCATGTGGCTGATCATGTATCATGTGACTGATCATTCACTGATCATGTGGCTCTCATGCACTGATCACGGCTGATCATGCACTGATCACGTGGATATCATGCACTGATCACGTGGCTGATCACACTGTATCACGTGACTGATCATGCGCTGATCACATGGCTATCATGCACTGATCACGTGGCTGATCGTGCAATGATCACGTAGCTACCATGTACTGGTCACATGACTGATCATGCACTGATCACGTGATTGATCATGCACTGATCACGTGGCTGATCATGCACTGATCACGTGGCTGATCGCACTCATGACGCTGATCATGCACTGATCACGTACTATCATGCACTGATCATGGCTGACATGCACTGATCACGTGCCTGGTCATGCACTGATCCGTGGCTGATCATGCACTGATCACGTGACTGATCATGCACTGATCGTGTCTGATGTACACGTCCGTGGCTATCGCGCTCATCGTGGCTGATCATGCACATGCTGACTACATGCTGACACGTGACTGATCATGCACTGATCACGTGGCTGATCATGCAGTGATCACGTGGCTATCATGCACTACTCACGTGGCTGATCATGCCGATCACGTAGCTACCATGACAGGATCGCGTGAATGATCATGCACTCATCAGGTGACTGATCATGCACTGATCACGTGGCTATCATGCACTGATCACGGACTGATCATGCACTGTTCATCTATATCATGCACTGATCACATGACTGCCCGTGCGCTGATCACGTGGATGATCATACACTAATCTTGTGACATATCATGCACTGATCATGTGGCTGATCATGCACTGATACCGTGACTGACCATGGACTGATCACATGACTATCATGTAGTGATCACGTGACTTAATGGCGCTGATCATGTGACTGATCATGCGCTGATCATGTTTGCTATCATACACTGATCATGTGCCTCTGGAGGCAATAAACAAACAGCTGAGTAGGCACGAATCAAACAGTCAGCAGGCAATAATCATGGAACTCAGGTGTGAGGAATCATGCTGCTCAGCTGGCAATAATCAAGCAGCTGAGCAGGCAGAATTCGCAGCACAGCTGGCAATTGTCAAGCAGATGAGCAGACAGTAATCACGCAATCAGCAGGCCCAGATCACGTGACTGAGCATGCACTGTTCACGTGGCTGATCATACACTGATCACGTGATGATCATGCACTGATCACTTGGATATCATGCACTGATCACGTGGCTGATCATACGCTTCACGTGTCTGACCATGCACTGATCCCGTGGCTGATCATACACTGCTCACGTAACTGATCATGCACTGATCATGGCTATCATGCACTGATCACGTGGCTGATCATGCACTGTTCACGTGACTGATCATACACCTGTCACGTGACATATCATGCACTGATCACGTGGCACTCATGCACTGATCACGTGGCTGATCATACTCTGCTCACGTGGCTGATCATGCACGATCACGTAGCAACCATGTACTGGTCACGTGACTGATCATGCACTGATCACGTGATTGATCCTGCACTGATCACGTGGCTGATCATGCACTGATCACGTGACTGATCATGCATGATCACGTGACTGATCATGCACTGATCCCGTGGCTCTCATACTGATCACGTGGCTGATCATGCACTGATCACGTGCTGATATCATGCACTGATCACGTGGCTGATCATGCGTATCACGTGACTGATCATGCACTGATCACGTGGCTATCATGCACTGATCACGTGGCTGATCATGCATACATGCGTGGCTGATCATGCACTGATCACGTAGCTACCATGTACTGATCACGTGACTGATCATGCACTGATCACGTAATGAGATCATGCACTGATACGTGGCTGATCATACACTGATCACGTGCTGATCATGCACTGATCACGTGACTGATCATGCACTGATCACATAGCTATCATACTGATCACGTGGCTGATCATGCACTGATCACGTGACTGATCATGCACTGATCACGTGACTGATCATGCACTGATCACGTGGCTATCATGCACTGCTCACGTGGCTGATCATGCATGATCACGCAGCTACCATGTACTGGTCACATGACTGATCATGCACTGATCACGTGACTGATGCAGTGATCACGTGGCTATCATGCACTACTCGTGGCTGATCATGCAATGATCATGTAGCTACCATGTACAGGTCACGTGAATGATCATACACCCATCAGGTGACTGATCATGCACTGATCACGTGGCTATCATGCACTGATCACGGACTGATCATGCACTGTTCACGTCTATATCATGCACTGATCACATGACTGCCGTGCACTGATCACGTGGATGATCATACACTAATCTTGTGACAGATCATGCACTGATCACGTGGCTGATCATGCACTGATACCGTGACTGAGCATGGACTGATCACATGACTATCATGTAGTGATCACGTGACTTAATGGCGCTGATCATGTGACTGTTCATGCGCTGATCATGTTTGCTATCATACACTGATCATGTGCCTCTGGAGGCAATAAACAAAGAGCTGAGTAGGCACGATCAAACAGTCAGCAGGCAATAATCATGGAACTCAGGTGTGAGGAATCATGCTGCTCAGCTGGCAATAATCAAGCAGCTGAGCAGGCAGGAATTACGCAGCACAGCTGGCAATTGTCAAGCAGATGACAGGCAGGAATCGTGCAGCTCAGCTGGCAATTGTCAAGCAGATGAGCAGACAGTAATCACGCAGCTCAGCAGGCCCAGATCACGTGACTGAGCATGCACTGTTCACGTGGCTGATCATACACTGATCACGTGTTGATCATGCACTGATCACGTGGCTGATCATGCACTGATCACGTGGCTGATCATGCACTGATCACGTGGCTGATCATGCACTGATCACGTGGCTGATCATGCACTGATCCGTGGCTGATCATGCACTGATCACGTGACTGATCATGCACTGATCACGTACTGATCATGCACTGATCATGGCTGATGTGCTGATCACGTGGCTGATCATGCACTGATCACGTGACTGATCATGCACTGATCACGTGGCTGATCACACACTGTCACGTGACTATCATGCACTGATCACTGGACTCATGCACTGATCACGTGGCTGATCATACACTGATCACGTAACTCATGCACACATCACGTGCTATCATGCACTGATCACGTGCTGTCATGCAATGATCACGTGGCCATATACTGGTCACGTGACTGATCATGCACTGATCACGTAAATGATCATGCACTGATCACGTGACTGATCATGCACTGATCACGTGACTGATCATGCACTGATCACGTGGCTATCATGCTGCTCACGTGGCTGATCATGGCGATCACGTAGCAACCATGTACTGGTCACGTGACTGATCATGCACTGATCACGTGGTGATCATGCACTGATCGCGTGGCTCATCATGCACTGATCACGTGGCTGATCACACTGTATCACGTGACTGATCATGCACTGATCACGTGGCTATCATGCACTGATCACGTGGCTATCATGCACTGATCACGTGGCTGATCATGCACTGATCACGTGCCTGATCATGCACTGATCACGTGGCTGATCATGCACTGATCACGTGACTGATCATGCACTGATCACGTGACTGATCATGCACTGATCACGTGGCTATCATGCACTGCTCACGTGGCTGATCATGCACATGATCACGCAGCTACCATGTACTGATCACATGACTGATCATGCACTGATCACGTGACTGATCATGCACTGATCACGTGGCTATCATGCACTATCACGTGGCTGATCATGCAATGATCATGTAGCTACCATGTACTGGTCACGTGAATGATCATGCACCCATCACGTGACTGATCATGCACTGATCGCGTGGCTGATCATGCACTGATCACGTGGCTGATCATGCACTGATCACGTGGCTGATCATGCACTGATGACGTGACTGATCATGCACTGATCACGTGACTGATCATGCACTGATCACGTGGCTATCATGCACTGATCACGGCTGATCATACTGATCACGTGACTGATCATGCTGATTAAATGACTGATGCACTGATCACATGGCTATCATGCACTGATCCGTGGCTGATCATGCACTGATCATGTATGCCATGCACTGATCACGTGACTGATCATGCACCATCACGTGGCTGATCATGCACTGATCATTGATGATCATGCATGATCACCTGCTGATGTACAGATCCGCATTGACTGATCATGCACTGATCACGTGCTATCAGCACTATCACAGGCTGATCATGCACTGATCACGTGGCTGGACATGCACTGATCACGTGCCTGATCATGCACTGATCACGTGGCTGATCATGCACTGATCACGTGACTGATCATGCACTGATCACGTGACTGATCATGCACTGATCACGTGGCTATCATGCACTGATCACGTGGCTGATCATGCATGATCACGCAGCTACCATGCACTGATCACGTGACTGATCATGCACTGATCACGTGACTGATCATGCACTGATCACGTGACTGATCATGCACTGATCACGTGGCTATCATGCACTACTCACGTGGCTGATCATGCAATGATCATGCTACCATGTACAGGTCACGTGAATGATCATACACCCATCAGGTGACTGATCATGCACTGATCACGTGGCTATCATGCACTGATCACGGACTGATCATGCACTGATCACGTCTATATCATGCACTGATCATGACTGCCCATGCTGATCACGTGGATGATCATACACTAATCTTGTGACAGATCATGCACTGATCACGTGGCTGATCATGCACTGATACCGTGACTGAGCATGGACTGATCACATGGCTATCATGTAGTGATCACGTGACTTAATGGCGCTGATCATGTGACTGTTCATGCGCTGATCATGTTTGCTATCATACACTGATCATGTGCCTCTGGAGGCAATAAACAAAGAGCTGAGTAGGCACGAATCAAACATTTCGCAGGCAATAATCATGGAACTCAGGTGTGAGGAATCATGCTGCTCAGCTGGCAATAATCAAGCAGCTGAGCAGGCAGGAATTCACAGCACAGCTGGCAATTGTCTAGCAGATGACAGGCAGGAATCGTGCAGCTCAGCTGGCAATTGTCAAGCAGATGAGCAGACAGTAATCACGCAGCTCAGCAGGCCCAGACAACGTGACTGAGCATGCACTGTTCATGTGGCTGATCAAACACTGATCACTTGATTGATCATGCACTGATCACGTGGCTGATCATGCACTGATGCACGTTGATCATGCACTGATCACGTGGCTGATCATGCACTGATCACGTGACTGATCATGCACTGATCACGTGGCTGATCATGCACTGATCACGTGGCTGATCATGCACTGATCACGTGCTGATCATGCACTGATCACGTAACTGATCATGCACTGATCACGTGCCTGATCATGCACTGATCACGTGGCTGATCATGCACTGATCACGTGGCTGATCACACACCTGTCACGTGACATATCATGCACTGATCACGTGGCACTCATGCACTGATCACGTGGCTGATCATACTCTGCTCCGTAACTCACACATCGTGGCTATCATGCACTGCTCACGTGGCTGTCATGGAATGATCACGTAGCTACCATATACTGATCACGTGACTGATCATGCACTGATCACGTAAATGATCATGCACTGATCACGTGACTGATCATGCACTGATCACGTGACTGATCATGCACTGATCACGTGGCTATCATGCACTGATCACGTGGCTGATCATGCAACGATCATGTAACCGTATGGTCACGTGACTGATCATGCACTGATCACGTAATTGATCCTGCACTGATCACGTGGCTCATCATGCACTGATCACGTGGCTGATCACACATGTATCGTGACTGATCATGCACTGATCACGTGGCTCTCATGCACTGATCACGTGGCTATCATGCACTGATCACGTGGCTGACATACACTGATCACGTGCCTGATCATGCACTGATCACGTGGCTGATCATGCTGATCACGTGACTGATCATGCACTGATCAGTGTCTGATCATGCACTGATCACGTGGCTATCATGCACTGATCACGTGGCTGATCATGCATGATCACGTGGCTGCCATGCACTGATCACGTGACTGATCATGCACTGATCACGTGACTGATCATGCACTGATCACGTGGCTATCATGCACTGATCACGTGGCTGATCATGCACTGATCACGTGGCTACCATGTACTGATCACGTGACTGATCATGCACATCACGTGACTGATCATGCACTGATCACGTGGCTGATCATGCACTGATCACGTGCTGATCATGCACTGATCACGTGGCTGATCATGCACTGATCACGTGACTGATCATGCACTGATCACGTGACTGATCATGCACTGATCACGTGGCTATCATGCACTGATCATGGCTGATCATGCACTGATCACGTGACTGATCATGCACTGATCACTACTGATCATGCACTGATCACGTGGCTATCATGCACTGATCACGTGGCTGATCATGCAATGATCACGTAGCTACCATGTACTGATCACGTGACTGTCATCACTGATCACGTGACTGATCATGCACTGATCACGTGGCTGATCATGCACTGATCACGTGGCTGATCATGCACTGATCTGACTGATCATGCACTGATCACGTGCTATCATAACTGATCACGGCTGATCATGCACTGATCACGTGGCTGATCATGCACTGATCACGTGACTGATCATGCACTGATCACGTGGCTGATCATGCACTGATCACGCTGATCATGCACTGATCACGTGGCTGATCATGCACTGATCACGTGGCTATCATGCGTGGCTGATCATGACTGATCACGTGACTGATCATGCACTGATCACGTGACTGATCATGCAGTGATCGCGTGGCTATCATGAACTACTCACGTGGCTGATCATGCACTGATCATGTAGCTACCATGTACAGGTCACGTGAATGATCATGCACATCAGGTGACTGATCATGCACTGATCACGTGGCTATCATGCACTGATCACGTGACTGATCATGCACTGATCACGTCTATATCATGCACTGATCACATGACTGCCCATGCACTGATCACGTGGATGATCATACACTAATCTTGTGACAGATCATGCACTGATCACGTGGCTGATCATGCACTGATACGTGACTGAGCATGGACTGATCACATGACTATCATGTAGTGATCACGTGACTTAATGGCGCTGATCATGTGACTGATCATGCACTGATCATGTTTGCTATGCACTGATCATGTGCCTCTGGAGGCAATAAACAAACAGCTGAGTAGGCACGAATCAAACAGTCAGCAGGCAATAATCATGGAACTCAGGTGTGAGGAATCATGCTGCTCAGCTGGCAATAATCAAGCAGCTGAGCAGGCTGGAATTACGCAGCACAGCTGGCAATTGTCAAGCAGATGACAGGCAGGAATCGTGCAGCTCAGCTGGCAATTGTCAAGCAGATGAGCAGACAGTAATCACGCAGCTCAGCAGGCCTGATCACGTGACTGAGCATGCACTGTTCACGTGGCTGATCATACTGATCACGTGATGATCATGCACTGATCACTTGGATATCATGCACTGATCACGTGGCTGATCATACACTGTTCACTGACCATGCACTGATCACGTGGCTGATCATACACTGCTCACGTAACTGATCATGCACTGATCACGTGGCTATCATGCACTGATCACGTGGCTGATCACACTGTATCACGTGACTGATCATGCACTGATCACGTGGCTATCATGCACTGATCACGTGGCTGATCATGCACTGATCCATGGCTACCATGTACTGGTCATGACTGATCATGCACTGTCACGTGGCTGATCATGCTGATCACGTGGCTGATCATGCACTGATCCGTGGCTGATCATGCACTGATCACATGACTGATGCACACTGATCACGTGGCTATCATGCACTGATCACTTGGCTGACATGCACTGATCACGATGCCTGGTGAGTCAAACGATCATGCACTGATCACGTGACTGATCATGCTGATCACGTGTCTGATCATGCACTGATCACGTGGCTATCATGCACTGCTCACGTGGCTGATCATGCATGATCACGCAGCTACCATGTACTGGTCACATGACTGATCATGCACTGATCACGTGACTGATCATGCAGTGATCACGTGGCTATCATGCACTACTCACGTGTCTGATCATGCAATGATCATGTAGCTACCATGTACAGGTCACGTGAATGATCATACACCCATCAGGTGACTGATCATGCACTGATCACGTGGCTATCATGCACTGATCACGTGACTGATCATGCACTGATCACGTCTATATCATGCACTGATCACATGACTGCCCATGCACTGATCACGTGGATGATCATACACTAATCATGTGACAGATCATGCACTGATCACGTGGCTGATCATGCACTGATACGTGACTGAGCATGGACTGATCACATGACTATCATGTAGTGATCACGTGACTTAATGCGCTGATCATGTGACTGATCATGCGCTGATCATGTTTGCTATCATACACTGATCATGTGCCTCTGGAGGCAATAAACAAAGAGCTGAGTAGGCACGAATCAAACAGTCAGCAGGCAATAATCATGGAACTCATGTGAGGAATCATGCTGCTCAGCTGGTCATCAAGCAGCTGAGCAGGCAGAATGCCTGTGCTGGCAATTGTCAAGCAGATGAGGCAGACAGTAATCACGCAGCTCAGCAGGCCCAGATCACATGACTGAGCATGCACTGTTCACGTGGCTGATCATACACTGATCACGTGTCTGATCATGCACTGATCACGTGGCTGATCATACACTGATCGTGACTGATCATGCACTGATCACGTGGCTATCATGCACTGATCACGTGGCTGAACATGCATTCACGTGGCTGATCACACACTGTCACGTGACATATCATGCACTGATCACGTGGCACTCATGCACTGATCACGTGGCTGATCATACTCTGCTCACGTAACTCATACACATCACGTGGCTATCATGCACTGCTCACGTGGCTGTCATGGAATGATCACGTAGCTACCATATACTGGTCACGTGACTGATCATGCAAATCACGTAAATGATCATGCACTGTTCACGTGACTGATCATGTACTGATCACGTGACTGATCATGCACTGATCCGTGTCATGCTCTGCTCACGTGGCTGATCATGCAACGATCGTAGCAACCATGTACTGGTCACGTGACTGATCATGCACTGATCACGTAATTGATCCTGCACTGATCACGTGGCTCATGCACTGATCACGTGGCTGATCACACATGTATCACGTGACTGATCATGCTGATCACGTGGCTGATCATGCACTGATCACGTGGCTGTCATGCACTGATCGCGTGGATATCATGCACTGATCACGTGGCTGATCACATCGTCATCATGACTGATCATGCACTGATCACGTGGCTATCATGCACTGATCACGTGGCTGATCATGCAATGATCACGTAGCTACCATGTACTGGTCACGTGACTGATCATGCACTGATCACGTAACTGATCATGCACTGATCACGTGGCTGATCATGCACTGATCACGTGGCTGATCATGCACTGATCCATGACTGATCATGCACTGATCACGTGACTGATCATGCACTGATCACGTGGCTATCATGCACTGATCACTTGGCTGGACATGCACTGATCACGTGCCTGATCATGCACACTGATCACGTGGCTGATCATGCACTGATCACGTGACTGATCATGCACTGATCACGTGACTGATCATGCACTGATCACGTGGCTATCATGCACTGATCGTGGCTGATCATGCATGATCACAGCTGCCATGTACTGGTCACATGACTGATCATGCACTGATCACGTGACTGATCATGCACTGATCACGTGGCTATCATGAACTACTCACGTGGCTGATCATGCAATGATCATGTAGCTACCATGTACAGGTCACGTGAATGATCATACACCCATCAGGTGACTGATCATGCACTGATCACGTGGCTATCATGCACTGATCACTGAGACTGATCATGCACTGATCACGTCTATATCATGCACTGATCATGACTGCCATGCACTGATCACGTGGATGATCATGTATCTTGTGACAGATCATGCACTGATCACGTGGCTGATCATGCACTGATACGTGACTGAATGGACTGATCACATGACTATCATGTACTGATCACGTGACTTAATGGCACTGATCATGTGACTGATCATGCGCTGATCATGTTTGCTATCATACACTGATCATGTGCCTGCAGAGGCGTAAACAAAGAGCTGAGTAGGCACGAATCAAACAGTCAGCAGGCAATAATCATGGAACTCAGGTGTGAGGAATCATGCTGCTCAGCTGGCAATAATCAAGCTGAGCAGGCAGGAATTACGCAGCACAGCTGGCAATTGTCAAGCAGATGACAGAAGGAATCACGCAGCTCAGCATGCCAGATCACGTGACTGAGCATGCACTGATCACGTGGCTGATCATGCACTGATCACGTGACTGATCATGCACTGATCACGTGTCTGATCATGCACTGATCACGTGGCTATCATGCACTGATCACGTGGCTGATCATGCATGATCACGTGCTATCATGCACTGGTCACATTGATCATGCACTGATCACGTGACTGATCATGCACTGATCACGTGGCTATCATGCACTACTCACGTGGCTGATCATGCAATGATCATAGCTACCATGTACTGGTCACGTGAATGATCATACACTGATCAGGTGACTGATCATGCACTGATCACGTGGCTATCATGCACTGATCACGTGACTGATCATGCACTGATCACGTCTATATCATGCACTGATCACATGACTGCCATGCACTGATCACGTGGATGATCATACACTGATCATGTGACAGATCATGCACTGATCACGTGGCTGATCATGCACTGATACGTGACTGAGCATGGACTGATCACATGACTATCATGTAGTGATCACGTGACTTAATGGCGCTGATCATGTGACTGATCATGCGCTGATCATGTTTGCTATCATACACTGATCATGTGCCTCTGGAGGCAATAAACAAAGAGCTGAGTAGGCACGAATCAAACAGTCAGCAGGCAATAATCATGGAACTCAGGTGTGAGGAATCATGCTGCTCAGCTGGCAATAATCAAGCAGCTGAGCAGGCAGAATTCGCCTTTGTGCTTCAGCAATGATCCAGATGAGCAGACAGTAATCACGCAGCTCAGCAGGCCAGATCACGTGACTGAGCATGCACTGTTCACGTGGCTGATCATACACTGATCACGTGATGATCATGCACTGATCACTTGGATATCATGCACTGATCACGTGGCTGATCGCACTGTTCACGTGTCTGACCATGCACTGATCACGTGGCTGATCATACACTGCTCACGTAACTGATCATGCACTGATCACGTGGCTATCATGCACTGATCACGTGGCTGAACATGCACTGTTCACGTGGCTGATCACACACTGTCACGTGACATATCATGCACTGATCACGTGGCTCATGCACTGATCACGTGGCTGATCATGCACTGCTCACGTGGCTGATCATGCACGATCACGTGGCTATCATGCACTGTCACGTGACTGATCATGCACTGATCACGTAATTGATCATGCACTGATCACGTGGCTCATGCACAGTCGTGATGCATATCACGTGACTGATCATGCACTGATCACGTGGCTGATCATGCACTGATCACGTGGCTGATCATGCACTGATCACGTGGCTGATCATGCTGATCACGTGGCTGATCATGCACTATCATGACTGATCATGCACTGATCACGTGGCTGATCATGCACTGATCACGTGGCTCATGCACTGATCACGTGGCTGATCATGCACTGATCACGTAGCTACCATATGCACTGATCACGTGACTGATCATGCACCCGTGACTGATCATGCACTGATCACGTGGCTGATCATGCACTGATCACGTGGCTGATCATGCACTGATCACGTGACTGATCATGCACTGATCATGGCTATCATGCATGATCACTGGCTGATCATGCACTGATCACGTGACTGATCATGCACTGATCACGTGACTGATCATGCAGTGATCACGTGGCTATCATGCACTACTCGTGGCTGATCATGCAATGATCATGTAGCTACCATGTACAGGTCACGTGAATGATCATACACCCATCAGGTGACTGATCATGCACTGATCACGTGGCTATCATGCACTGATCACGAGACTGATCATGCACTGATCACGTCTATATCATGCACTGATCACATGACTGCCCATGCACTGATCACGTGGATGATCATACACTAATCATGTGACAGATCATGCACTGATCACGTGGCTGATCATGCACTGATACCGTGACTGAGCATGGACTGATCACATGACTATCATGTAGTGATCACGTGACTTAATGGCGCTGATCATGTGACTGATCATGCACTGATCATGTTTGCTATCATACACTGATCATGTGCCTCTGGAGGCAATAAACAGAGCTGAGTAGGCACGAATCAAACAGTCAGCAGGCAATAATCATGGAACTCAGGTGTGAGGAATCATGCTGCTCAGCTGGCAATAATCAAGCAGCTGAGCAGGCAGGAATTACGCAGCACAGCTGGCAATTGTCAAGCAGATGAGCAGACAGTAATCACGCAGCTCAGCAGGCCCTGATCACGTGACTGAGCATGCACTGTTCACGTGGCTGATCATACACTGATCACGTGATGATCATGCACTGATCACGGATATCATGCACTGATCACGTGGCTGATCATACACTGTCACGTGTCTGACCATGCACTGATCACGTGGCTGATCATGCACTGCTCACGTAACTGATCATGCACTGATCACGTGGCTATCATGCACTGATCACGTGGCTGATCATGCACTGATCACGTGGCTGATCATGCACTGTCACGTGACATATCATGCACTGATCACGTGGCACTCATGCACTGATCACGTGGCTGATCATGCACTGCTCACGTGGCTGATCATGCTGATCACGTAGCCATCATGCACTGTCACGTGACTGATCATGCACTGATCATGCACTGATCACGTGACTGATCATGCACTGATCACGTGGCTGATCATGCACTGATCACGTGGATATCATGCACTGATCACGTGGCTGATCACACACTATCACATGACTGATCATGCACTGATCACGTGGCTGATCATGCACTGATCACGTGGCTATCATGCACTGATCACGTGGCTGATCATGCACTGATCACGTAGCTACATGTACTGGTCACGTGACTGATCATGCACTGATCACGTAATTGATCATGCACTGATCACGTGGCTGATCATGCACTGATCACGTGGCTGATCATGCACTGATCACGTGACTGATCATGCACTGATCACGTGACTGATCATGCACTGATCACGTGGCTATCATGCACTGATCACGTGGCTGATCATGCACTGATCACGTGCCTGATCATGCACTGATCACGTGGCTGATCATGCACTGATCACGTGACTGATCATGCACTGATCACGTGACTGATCATGCACTGATCACGTGGCTATCATGCACTGCTCACGTGGCTGATCATGCCATGATCACGCAGCTACCATGTACTGGTCACATGACTGATCATGCACTGATCACGTGACTGATCATGCACTGATCACGTGGCTATCATGCACTACTCACGTGGCTGATCATGCAATGATCATGTAGCTACCATGTACAGGTCACGTGAATGATCATACACCCATCAGGTGACTGATCATGCACTGATCACGTGGCTATCATGCACTGATCAAGACTGATCATGCACTGATCACGTCTATATCATGCACTGATCACATGACTGCCCATGCACTGATCACGTGGATGATCATACACTAATCATGTGACAGATCATGCACTGATCACGTGGCTGATCATGCACTGATACCGTGACTGAGCATGGACTGATCACATGACTATCATGTAGTGATCACGTGACTTAATGGCGCTGATCATGTGACTGATCATGCGCTGATCATGTTTGCTATCATACACTGATCATGTGCCTCTGGAGGCAATAAACAAAGAGCTGAGTAGGCACGAATCAAACAGTCAGCAGGCAATAATCATGGAACTCAGCTGTGAGGAATCATGCTGCTCAGCTGGCAATAATCAAGCAGCTGAGCAGGCAGGAATTACGCAGCACAGCTGGCAATTGTCAAGCAGATGACAGGCAGGAATCGTGCAGCTCAGCTGGCAATTGTCAAGCAGATGAGCGCAGCTCAGCAGGCCCAGATCACGTGACTGAGCATGCACTGTTCACGTGGCTGATCATACACTGATCACGTGATTGATCATGCACTGATCACGTGGCTGATCATGCACTGATCACGTGGCTGATCATGCACTGATCACGTGGCTGATCATGCACTGATCACGTGGCTGATCATGCACTGATCACGTGGCTGATCATGCACTGATCACGTGGCTGATCATGCACTGATCACGTGGCTGATCATGCACTGATCACGTGGCTGATCATGCACTGATCACGTGGCTGATCATGCACTGATCACGTGGCTGATCATGCACTGATCACGTGGCTGATCACACACTGTCACGTGATATCATGCACTGATCACGTGGCACTCATGCACTGATCACGTGGCTGATCATGCACTGATCACGTAACTCATGCACACATCACGTGGCTATCATGCACTGATCACGTGGCTGTCATGCAATGATCACGTAGCTATCATACTGGTCACGTGACTGATCATGCACTGATCACGTAAATGATCATGCACTGATCACGTGACTGATCATGCACTGATCACGTGACTGATCATGCACTGATCACGTGGCTATCATGCACTGCTCACGTGGCTGATCATGCAACGATCACGTAGCTACCATGTACTGGTCACGTGACTGATCATGCACTGATCACGTAATTGATCATGCACTGATCACGTGGCTGATCATGCACTGATCACGTGGCTGATCATACATGATCACGTGACTGATCATGCACTGATCACGTGGCTCTCATGCACTGATCACGTGGCTATCATGCACTGATCACGTGGCTGATCATGCACTGATCACGTGCTGATCATGCACTGATCACGTGGCTGATCATGCACTGATCACGTGACTGATCATGCACTGATCACGTGGCTGATCATGCACTGATCACGTGGCTATCATGCACTGATCACGTGGCTGATCATGCACTGATCACGCAGCTATCATGCACTGATCACGTGACTGATCATGCACTGATCACGTGACTGATCATGCACTGATCACGTGGCTATCATGCACTGATCACGTGGCTGATCATGCACTGATCACGTAGCTATCATGCACTGATCACGTGACTGATCATGCACTGATCACGTGACTGATCATGCACTGATCACGTGGCTGATCATGCACTGATCACGTGGCTGATCATGCACTGATCACGTGGCTGATCATGCACTGATCACGTGACTGATCATGCACTGATCACGTGACTGATCATGCACTGATCACGTGGCTATCATGCACTGATCACGTGGCTGATCATGCACTGATCACGTGACTGATCATGCACTGATCACGTGACTGATCATGCACTGATCACGTGGCTATCATGCACTGATCACGTGGCTGATCATGCACTGATCACGTAGCTATCATGTACTGGTCACGTGACTGATCATGCACTGATCAGTGACTGATCATGCACTGATCATGTGGATGATCATGCACTGATCACGTGGCTGATCATGCACTGATCACGTGACTGATCATGCACTGATCACGTGGCTGATCATACTGATCACAGGCTGATCATGCACTGATCACGTGGCTGATCATGCACTGATCACGTGGCTGATCATGCACTGATCACGTGGCTGATCATGCACTGATCACGTGACTGATCATGCACTGATCACGTGACTGATCATGCACTGATCACGTGGCTATCATGCACTGCTCACGTGGCTGATCATGCATGATCACGCAGCTACCATGTACTGGTCACATGACTGATCATGCACTGATCACGTGACTGATCATGCACTGATCACGTGGCTATCATGCACTACTCACGTGGCTGATCATGCAATGATCATGTAGCTACCATGTACAGGTCACGTGAATGATCATACACCCATCAGGTGACTGATCATGCACTGATCACGTGGCTATCATGCACTGATCACGTGACTGATCATGCACTGATCACGTCTATATCATGCACTGATCACATGACTGCCCATGCACTGATCACGTGGATGATCATACACTAATCATGTGACAGATCATGCACTGATCACGTGGCTGATCATGCACTGATACCGTGACTGAGCATGGACTGATCACATGACTATCATGTAGTGATCACGTGACTTAATGGCGCTGATCATGTGACTGATCATGCACTGATCATGTTTGCTATCATACACTGATCATGTGCCTCTGGAGGCAATAAACAAAGAGCTGAGTAGGCACGAATCAAACAGTCAGCAGGCAATAATCATGGAACTCAGCTGTGAGGAATCATGCTGCTCAGCTGGCAATAATCAAGCAGCTGAGCAGGCAGGAATTACGCAGCACAGCTGGCAATTGTCAAGCAGATGACAGGCAGGAATCGTGCAGCTCAGCTGGCAATTGTCAAGCAGATGAGCAGACAGTAATCACGCAGCTCAGCAGGCCCTGATCACGTGACTGAGCATGCACTGTTCACGTGGCTGATCATACACTGATCACGTGATGATCATGCACTGATCACTTGGATATCATGCACTGATCACGTGGCTGATCATACACTGTTCACGTGTCTGACCATGCACTGATCACGTGGCTGATCATACACTGCTCACGTAACTGATCATGCACTGATCACGTGGCTATCATGCACTGATCACGTGGCTGATCACACACGTATCACATGACTGATCATGCACTGATCACGTGGCTATCATGCACTGATCACGTGGCTGATCATGCACTGATCACGTGGCTATCATGCACTGATCACGTGACTGATCATGCACTGATCACGTAACTGATCATGCACTGATCACGTGGCTGATCATGCACTGATCACGTGGCTGATCATGCACTGATCACGTGACTGATCATGCACTGATCACGTGACTGATCATGCACTGATCACGTGGCTATCATGCACTGATCATGGCTGATCATGCACTGATCACGTGCCTGATCATGCACTGATCACGTGGCTGATCATGCACTGATCACGTGACTGATCATGCACTGATCACGTGTCTGATCATGCACTGATCA
The DNA here is from genome assembly GCF_032452875.1 of Bos javanicus. Lineage (NCBI taxonomy): Eukaryota > Metazoa > Chordata > Mammalia > Artiodactyla > Bovidae > Bos > Bos javanicus. Next base: position 48,372 of record NW_026894772.1, on the reverse strand, counting down.
CGTGGCTATCATGCACTGATCACGTGGCTGATCATGCATGATCACGCAGCTACCATGTACTGGTCACATGACTGATCATGCACTGATCACGTGACTGATCATGCAGTGATCACGTGGCTATCATGCACTACTCACGTGGCTGATCATGCAATGATCATGTAGCTACCATGTACAGGTCACGTGAATGATCATACACCCATCAGGTGACTGATCATGCACTGATCACGTGGCTATCATGCACTGATCACGTGACTGATCATGCACTGATCACGTCTATATCATGCACTGATCACATGACTGCCCATGCACTGATCACGTGGATGATCATACACTAATCATGTGACAGATCATGCACTGATCACGTGGCTGATCATGCACTGATACCGTGACTGAGCATGGACTGATCACATGACTATCATGTAGTGATCACGTGACTTAATGGCGCTGATCATGTGACTGATCATGCGCTGATCATGTTTGCTATCATACACTGATCATGTGCCTCTGGAGGCAATAAACAAAGAGCTGAGTAGGCACGAATCAAACAGTCAGCAGGCAATAATCATGGAACTCAGGTGTGAGGAATCATGCTGCTCAGCTGGCAATAATCAAGCAGCTGAGCAGGCAGGAATTACGCAGCACAGCTGGCAATTGTCAAGCAGATGAGCAGACAGTAATCACGCAGCTCAGCAGGCCCAGATCACGTGACTGAGCATGCACTGTTCACGTGGCTGATCATACACTGATCACGTGACTGATCATGCACTGATCACGTGGCTGATCATACACTGATCACGTGACTGATCATGCACTGATCACGTGGCTATCATGCACTGATCACGTGGCTGATCATGCACTGTTCACGTGGCTGATCACACACCTGTCACGTGACATATCATGCACTGATCACGTGGCACTCATGCACTGATCACGTGGCTGATCATACTCTGCTCACGTAACTCATGCACACATCACGTGGCTATCATGCACTGCTCACGTGGCTGTCATGGAATGATCACGTAGCTACCATATACTGGTCACGTGACTGATCATGCACTGATCACGTAAATGATCATGCACTGTTCACGTGACTGATCATGCACTGATCACGTGACTGATCATGCACTGATCACGTGGCTATCATGCACTGCTCACGTGGCTGATCATGCAACGATCACGTAGCAACCATGTACTGGTCACGTGACTGATCATGCACTGATCACGTAATTGATCATGCACTGATCACGTGGCTCATCATGCACTGATCACGTGGCTGATCACACATGTATCACGTGACTGATCATGCACTGATCACGTGGCTCTCATGCACTGATCACGTGGCTGTCATGCACTGATCACGTGGATATCATGCACTGATCACGTGGCTGATCACACACGTATCACATGACTGATCATGCACTGATCACGTGGCTATCATGCACTGATCACGTGGCTGATCATGCAATGATCACGTAGCTACCATGTACTGGTCACGTGACTGATCATGCACTGATCACGTAATTGATCATGCACTGATCACGTGGCTGATCATGCACTGATCACGTGGCTGATCATGCACTGATCACGTGACTGATCATGCACTGATCACGTGACTGATCATGCACTGATCACGTGGCTATCATGCACTGATCACGTGGCTGATCATGCACTGATCACGTGCCTGATCATGCACTGATCACGTGGCTGATCATGCACTGATCACGTGACTGATCATGCACTGATCACGTGACTGATCATGCACTGATCACGTGGCTATCATGCACTGCTCACGTGGCTGATCATGCCATGATCACGCAGCTACCATGTACTGGTCACATGACTGATCATGCACTGATCACGTGACTGATCATGCAGTGATCACGTGGCTATCATGCACTACTCACGTGGCTGATCATGCAATGATCATGTAGCTACCATGTACAGGTCACGTGAATGATCATACACCCATCAGGTGACTGATCATGCACTGATCACGTGGCTATCATGCACTGATCACGAGACTGATCATGCACTGATCACGTCTATATCATGCACTGATCACATGACTGCCCATGCACTGATCACGTGGATGATCATACACTAATCATGTGACAGATCATGCACTGATCACGTGGCTGATCATGCACTGATACCGTGACTGAGCATGGACTGATCACATGACTATCATGTAGTGATCACGTGACTTAATGGCGCTGATCATGTGACTGATCATGCGCTGATCATGTTTGCTATCATACACTGATCATGTGCCTCTGGAGGCAATAAACAAAGAGCTGAGTAGGCACGAATCAAACAGTCAGCAGGCAATAATCATGGAACTCAGGTGTGAGGAATCATGCTGCTCAGCTGGCAATAATCAAGCAGCTGAGCAGGCAGGAATTACGCAGCACAGCTGGCAATTGTCAAGCAGATGAGCAGACAGTAATCACGCAGCTCAGCAGGCCCAGATCACGTGACTGAGCATGCACTGTTCACGTGGCTGATCATACACTGATCACGTGACTGATCATGCACTGATCACGTGGCTGATCATACACTGATCACGTGACTGATCATGCACTGATCACGTGGCTATCATGCACTGATCACGTGGCTGATCATGCACTGTTCACGTGGCTGATCACACACTGTCACGTGACATATCATGCACTGATCACGTGGCACTCATGCACTGATCACGTGGCTGATCATACTCTGCTCACGTAACTCATGCACACATCACGTGGCTATCATGCACTGCTCACGTGGCTGTCATGGAATGATCACGTAGCAACCATATACTGGTCACGTGACTGATCATGCAAAGATCACGTAAATGATCATGCACTGTTCACGTGACTGATCATGTACTGATCACGTGACTGATCATGCACTGATCACGTGGCTATCATGCACTGCTCACGTGGCTGATCATGCAACGATCACGTAGCAACCATGTACTGGTCACGTGACTGATCATGCACTGATCACGTAATTGATCATGCACTGATCACGTGGCTCATCATGCACTGATCACGTGGCTGATCACACATGTATCACGTGACTGATCATGCACTGATCACGTGGCTCTCATGCACTGATCACGTGGCTGTCATGCACTGATCACGTGGATATCATGCACTGATCACGTGGCTGATCACACACGATCACGTGACTGATCATGCACTGATCACGTGGCTATCATGCACTGATCACGTGGCTGATCATGCAATGATCACGTAGCTACCATGTACTGGTCACGTGACTGATCATGCACTGATCACGTAATTGATCATGCACTGATCACGTGGCTGATCATGCACTGATCACGTGGCTGATCATGCACTGATCACGTGACTGATCATGCACTGATCACGTGACTGATCATGCACTGATCACGTGGCTATCATGCACTGATCATGGCTGACATGCACTGATCACGTGCCTGGTCATGCACTGATCACGTGGCTGATCATGCACTGATCACGTGACTGATCATGCACTGATCACGTGTCTGATCATGCACTGATCACGTGGCTATCATGCACTGATCACGTGGCTGATCATGCATGATCACGCAGCTACCATGTACTGGTCACATGACTGATCATGCACTGATCACGTGACTGATCATGCACTGATCACGTGGCTATCATGCACTACTCACGTGGCTGATCATGCAATGATCATGTAGCTACCATGTACAGGTCACGTGAATGATCATACACCCATCAGGTGACTGATCATGCACTGATCACGTGGCTATCATGCACTGATCACGAGACTGATCATGCACTGATCACGTCTATATCATGCACTGATCACATGACTGCCCATGCACTGATCACGTGGATGATCATACACTAATCATGTGACAGATCATGCACTGATCACGTGGCTGATCATGCACTGATACCGTGACTGAGCATGGACTGATCACATGACTATCATGTAGTGATCACGTGACTTAATGGCGCTGATCATGTGACTGATCATGCGCTGATCATGTTTGCTATCATACACTGATCATGTGCCTCTGGAGGCAATAAACAAAGAGCTGAGTAGGCACGAATCAAACAGTCAGCAGGCAATAATCATGGAACTCAGGTGTGAGGAATCATGCTGCTCAGCTGGCAATAATCAAGCAGCTGAGCAGGCAGGAATTACGCAGCACAGCTGGCAATTGTCAAGCAGATGAGCAGACAGTAATCACGCAGCTCAGCAGGCCCTGATCACGTGACTGAGCATGCACTGTTCACGTGGCTGATCATACACTGATCACGTGATGATCATGCACTGATCACGTGGATATCATGCACTGATCACGTGGCTGATCATACACTGTTCACGTGTCTGACCATGCACTGATCACGTGGCTGATCATACACTGCTCACGTAACTGATCATGCACTGATCACGTGGCTATCATGCACTGATCACGTGGCTGATCATGCACTGATCACGTGGCTGATCACACACTGTCACGTGACTATCATGCACTGATCACGTGGCACTCATGCACTGATCACGTGGCTATCATGCACTGATCACGTGGCTGATCATGCACGATCACGTAGCTATCATGCACTGGTCACGTGACTGATCATGCACTGATCACGTAATTGATCATGCACTGATCACGTGGCTGATCATGCACTGATCACGTGGCTGATCATGCACTGATCACGTGACTGATCATGCACTGATCACGTGGCTATCATGCACTGATCACGTGGCTGATCATGCACTGATCACGTGACTGATCATGCACTGATCACGTGGCTGATCATGCACTGATCACGTGGCTATCATGCACTGATCACGTGGCTGATCATGCACTGATCACGTGGCTATCATGCACTGATCACGTGACTGATCATGCACTGATCACGTGACTGATCATGCACTGATCACGTGGCTATCATGCACTGATCACGTGGCTGATCATGCACTGATCACGTAGCTATCATGCACTGATCACGTGACTGATCATGCACTGATCACGTAACTGATCATGCACTGATCACGTGGCTGATCATGCACTGATCACGTGGCTGATCACACATGATCACGTGACTGATCATGCACTGATCACGTGGCTATCATGCACTGATCACGTGGCTATCATGCACTGATCACGTGGCTGACATGCACTGATCACGTGACTGATCATGCACTGATCACGTGGCTGATCATGCACTGATCACGTGACTGATCATGCACTGATCACGTGGCTGATCATGCACTGATCACGTGGCTATCATGCACTGATCACGTGGCTGATCATGCATGATCACGCAGCTACCATGCACTGATCACGTGACTGATCATGCACTGATCACGTGACTGATCATGCACTGATCACGTGGCTATCATGCACTGATCACGTGGCTGATCATGCACTGATCACGTGGCTATCATGCACTGATCACGTGACTGATCATGCACTGATCACGTGACTGATCATGCACTGATCACGTGACTGATCATGCACTGATCACGTGGCTGATCATGCACTGATCACGTGGCTGATCATGCACTGATCACGTGACTGATCATGCACTGATCACGTGACTGATCATGCACTGATCACGTGGCTATCATGCACTGATCACGTGGCTGATCATGCACTGATCACGTGACTGATCATGCACTGATCACGTGACTGATCATGCACTGATCACGTGACTGATCATGCACTGATCACGTGGCTATCATGCACTGATCACGTGGCTGATCATGCACTGATCACGTAGCTACCATGTACTGATCACGTGACTGATCATGCACTGATCACGTGACTGATCATGCACTGATCACGTGGCTGATCATGCACTGATCACGTGGCTGATCATGCACTGATCACGTGACTGATCATGCACTGATCACGTAGCTGATCATGCACTGATCACGTGGCTGATCATGCACTGATCACGTGACTGATCATGCACTGATCACGTCTATATCATGCACTGATCACATGACTGATCATGCACTGATCACGTGGATGATCATACACTAATCATGTGACAGATCATGCACTGATCACGTGGCTGATCATGCACTGATACCGTGACTGAGCATGGACTGATCACATGACTATCATGTAGTGATCACGTGACTTAATGGCGCTGATCATGTGACTGATCATGCGCTGATCATGTTTGCTATCATACACTGATCATGTGCCTCTGGAGGCAATAAACAAAGAGCTGAGTAGGCACGAATCAAACAGTCAGCAGGCAATAATCATGGAACTCAGGTGTGAGGAATCATGCTGCTCAGCTGGCAATAATCAAGCAGCTGAGCAGGCAGGAATTACGCAGCACAGCTGGCAATTGTCAAGCAGATGACAGGCAGGAATCGTGCAGCTCAGCTGGCAATTGTCAAGCAGATGAGCAGACAGTAATCACGCAGCTCAGCAGGCCCTGATCACGTGACTGAGCATGCACTGTTCACGTGGCTGATCATACACTGATCACGTGATGATCATGCACTGATCACTTGGATATCATGCACTGATCACGTGGCTGATCATACACTGTTCACGTGTCTGACCATGCACTGATCACGTGGCTGATCATACACTGCTCACGTAACTGATCATGCACTGATCACGTGGCTATCATGCACTGATCACGTGGCTGAACATGCACTGTTCACGTGGCTGATCACACACTGTCACGTGACATATCATGCACTGATCACGTGGCACTCATGCACTGATCACGTGGCTGATCATACTCTGCTCACGTAACTCATGCACACATCACGTGGCTATCATGCACTGCTCACGTGGCTCGTCATGGAATGATCACGTAGCTACCATATACTGGTCACGTGACTGATCATGCACTGATCACGTAAATGATCATGCACTGTTCACGTGACTGATCATGTACTGATCACGTGACTGATCATGCACTGATCACGTGGCTATCATGCACTGCTCACGTGGCTGATCATGCAACGATCACGTAGCAACCATGTACTGGTCACGTGACTGATCATGCACTGATCACGTAATTGATCATGCACTGATCACGTGGCTCATCATGCACTGATCACGTGGCTGATCACACATGTATCACGTGACTGATCATGCACTGATCACGTGGCTATCATGCACTGATCACGTGGCTATCATGCACTGATCACGTGGCTGATCATGCACTGATCACGTGACTGATCATGCACTGATCACGTGGCTGATCATGCACTGATCACGTGACTGATCATGCACTGATCACGTGACTGATCATGCACTGATCACGTGGCTATCATGCACTGATCACGTGGCTGATCATGCATGATCACAGCTACCATGCACTGGTCACGTGACTGATCATGCACTGATCACGTGACTGATCATGCACTGATCACGTGGCTATCATGCACTGATCACGTGGCTGATCATGCACTGATCACGTAGCTATCATGCACTGATCACGTGACTGATCATGCACTGATCACGTGACTGATCATGCACTGATCACGTGACTGATCATGCACTGATCACGTGGCTGATCATGCACTGATCACGTGGCTGATCATGCACTGATCACGTGACTGATCATGCACTGATCACGTGACTGATCATGCACTGATCACGTGGCTATCATGCACTGATCACGTGGCTGATCATGCACTGATCACGTGCCTGATCATGCACTGATCACGTGACTGATCATGCACTGATCACGTGACTGATCATGCACTGATCACGTGGCTATCATGCACTGATCACGTGGCTGATCATGCACTGATCACGCAGCTACATGTACTGGTCACGTGACTGATCATGCACTGATCACGTGACTGATCATGCACTGATCACGTGGCTGATCATGCACTGATCACGTGGCTGATCATGCACTGATCATGACTGATCATGCACTGATCACGTGGCTGATCATGCACTGATCACGTGGCTGATCATGCACTGATCACGTGGCTATCATGCACTGATCACGTGACTGATCATGCACTGATCACGTCTATATCATGCACTGATCACATGACTGCCCATGCACTGATCACGTGGATGATCATACACTAATCATGTGACAGATCATGCACTGATCACGTGGCTGATCATGCACTGATACCGTGACTGAGCATGGACTGATCACATGACTATCATGTAGTGATCACGTGACTTAATGGCGCTGATCATGTGACTGATCATGCGCTGATCATGTTTGCTATCATACACTGATCATGTGCCTCTGGAGGCAATAAACAAAGAGCTGAGTAGGCACGAATCAAACAGTCAGCAGGCAATAATCATGGAACTCAGGTGTGAGGAATCATGCTGCTCAGCTGGCAATAATCAAGCAGCTGAGCAGGCAGGAATTACGCAGCACAGCTGGCAATTGTCAAGCAGATGACAGGCAGGAATCGTGCAGCTCAGCTGGCAATTGTCAAGCAGATGAGCAGACAGTAATCACGCAGCTCAGCAGGCCCTGATCACGTGACTGAGCATGCACTGTTCACGTGGCTGATCATACACTGATCACGTGATGATCATGCACTGATCACTTGGATATCATGCACTGATCACGTGGCTGATCATACACTGTTCACGTGTCTGACCATGCACTGATCACGTGGCTGATCATACACTGCTCACGTAACTGATCATGCACTGATCACGTGGCTATCATGCACTGATCACGTGGCTGAACATGCACTGTTCACGTGGCTGATCACACACCTGTCACGTGACATATCATGCACTGATCACGTGGCACTCATGCACTGATCACGTGGCTGATCATACTCTGCTCACGTAACTCATGCACACATCACGTGGCTATCATGCACTGCTCACGTGGCTGTCATGGAATGATCACGTAGCTACCATATACTGGTCACGTGACTGATCATGCACAGATCACGTAAATGATCATGCACTGTTCACGTGACTGATCATGTACTGATCACGTGACTGATCATGCACTGATCACGTGGCTATCATGCTCTGCTCACGTGGCTGATCATGCAACGATCACGTAGCAACCATGTACTGGTCACGTGACTGATCATGCACTGATCACGTAATTGATCCTGCACTGATCACGTGGCTCATCATGCACTGATCACGTGGCTGATCACACATGTATCACGTGACTGATCATGCACTGATCACGTGGCTCTCATGCACTGATCACGTGGCTGTCATGCACTGATCACGTGGATATCATGCACTGATCACGTGGCTGATCACACACGTATCACATGACTGATCATGCACTGATCACGTGGCTATCATGCACTGATCACGTGGCTGATCATGCAATGATCACGTAGCTACCATGTACTGGTCACGTGACTGATCATGCACTGATCACGTAATTGATCATGCACTGATCACGTGGCTGATCATGCACTGATCACGTGGCTGATCATGCACTGATCACGTGACTGATCATGCACTGATCACGTGACTGATCATGCACTGATCACGTGGCTATCATGCACTGATCACTTGGCTGACATGCACTGATCACGTGCCTGGTCATGCACTGATCACGTGGCTGATCATGCACTGATCACGTGACTGATCATGCACTGATCACGTGACTGATCATGCACTGATCACGTGGCTATCATGCACTGATCACGTGGCTGATCATGCACTGATCACGTAGCTACCATGTACTGGTCACGTGACTGATCATGCACTGATCACGTGACTGATCATGCACTGATCACGTGGCTGATCATGCACTGATCACGTGGCTGATCATGCACTGATCACGTGGCTGATCATGCACTGATCACGTGGCTGATCATGCACTGATCACGTGGCTGATCATGCACTGATCACGTGGCTGATCATGCACTGATCACGAGACTGATCATGCACTGATCACGTCTATATCATGCACTGATCACATGACTGCCCATGCACTGATCACGTGGATGATCATACACTAATCATGTGACAGATCATGCACTGATCACGTGGCTGATCATGCACTGATACCGTGACTGAGCATGGACTGATCACATGACTATCATGTAGTGATCACGTGACTTAATGGCGCTGATCATGTGACTGATCATGCTGATCATGTTTGCTATCATACACTGATCATGTGCCTCTGGAGGCAATAAACAAAGAGCTGAGTAGGCACGAATCAAACAGTCAGCAGGCAATAATCATGGAACTCAGGTGTGAGGAATCATGCTGCTCAGCTGGCAATAATCAAGCAGCTGAGCAGGCAGGAATTACGCAGCACAGCTGGCAATTGTCAAGCAGATGACAGGCAGGAATCGTGCAGCTCAGCTGGCAATTGTCAAGCAGATGAGCAGACAGTAATCACGCAGCTCAGCAGGCCCTGATCACGTGACTGAGCATGCACTGTTCACGTGGCTGATCATACACTGATCACGTGATGATCATGCACTGATCACTTGGATATCATGCACTGATCACGTGGCTGATCATACACTGTTCACGTGTCTGACCATGCACTGATCACGTGGCTGATCATACACTGCTCACGTAACTGATCATGCACTGATCACGTGGCTATCATGCACTGATCACGTGGCTGAACATGCACTGTTCACGTGGCTGATCACACACCTGTCACGTGACATATCATGCACTGATCACGTGGCACTCATGCACTGATCACGTGGCTGATCATACTCTGCTCACGTAACTCATGCACACATCACGTGGCTATCATGCACTGCTCACGTGGCTGTCATGGAATGATCACGTAGCTACCATATACTGGTCACGTGACTGATCATGCACTGATCACGTAAATGATCATGCACTGTTCAAGTGACTGATCATGTACTGATCACGTGACTGATCATGCACTGATCACGTGGCTATCATGCACTGATCACGTGGCTGATCATGCACTGATCACGTGGCTGATCACACACCTGTCACGTGACTGATCATGCACTGATCACGTGGCATCATGCACTGATCACGTGGCTATCATGCACTGATCACGTGGCTGATCATGCACTGATCACGTAGCATCATGCACTGATCACGTGACTGATCATGCACTGATCATAATTGATCATGCACTGATCACGTGGCTGATCATGCACTGATCACGTGGCTGATCACACATGATCACGTGACTGATCATGCACTGATCACGTGGCTATCATGCACTGATCACGTGGCTGATCATGCACTGATCACGTGGCTATCATGCACTGATCACGTGGCTGATCACACTGCACGTGACTGATCATGCACTGATCACGTGGCTATCATGCACTGATCACGTGGCTGATCATGCACTGATCACGTGGCTATCATGCACTGATCACGTGACTGATCATGCACTGATCACGTGGCTGATCATGCACTGATCACGTGGCTGATCATGCACTGATCACGTGGCTGATCATGCACTGATCACGTGACTGATCATGCACTGATCACGTGACTGATCATGCACTGATCACGTGGCTATCATGCACTACTCACGTGGCTGATCATGCAATGATCATGTAGCTACCATGTACAGGTCACGTGAATGATCATACACCCATCAGGTGACTGATCATGCACTGATCACGTGGCTATCATGCACTGATCACGAGACTGATCATGCACTGATCACGTCTATATCATGCACTGATCACATGACTGCCCATGCACTGATCACGTGGATGATCATACACTAATCATGTGACAGATCATGCACTGATCACGTGGCTGATCATGCACTGATCCGTGACTGAGCATGGACTGATCACATGACTATCATGTAGTGATCACGTGACTTAATGGCGCTGATCATGTGACTGATCATGCGCTGATCATGTTTGCTATCATACACTGATCATGTGCCTCTGGAGGCAATAAACAAAGAGCTGAGTAGGCACGAATCAAACAGTCAGCAGGCAATAATCATGGAACTCAGGTGTGAGGAATCATGCTGCTCAGCTGGCAATAATCAAGCAGCTGAGCAGGCAGGAATTACGCAGCACAGCTGGCAATTGTCAAGCAGATGACAGGCAGGAATCGTGCAGCTCAGCTGGCAATTGTCAAGCAGATGAGCAGACAGTAATCACGCAGCTCAGCAGGCCCTGATCACGTGACTGAGCATGCACTGTTCACGTGGCTGATCATACACTGATCACGTGATGATCATGCACTGATCACTTGGATATCATGCACTGATCACGTGGCTGATCATACACTGTTCACGTGTCTGACCATGCACTGATCACGTGGCTGATCATACACTGCTCACGTAACTGATCATGCACTGATCACGTGGCTATCATGCACTGATCACGTGGCTGAACATGCACTGTTCACGTGGCTGATCACACACCTGTCACGTGACATATCATGCACTGATCACGTGGCACTCATGCACTGATCACGTGGCTGATCATACTCTGCTCACGTAACTCATGCACACATCACGTGGCTATCATGCACTGCTCACGTGGCTGTCATGGAATGATCACGTAGCAACCATATACTGGTCACGTGACTGATCATGCACTGATCACGTAAATGATCATGCACTGATCACGTGACTGATCATGCACTGATCACGTGACTGATCATGCACTGATCACGTGGCTATCATGCACTGCTCACGTGGCTGATCATGCACTGATCACGTGGCTGATCATGCACTGTCACGTGACTGATCATGCACTGATCACGTGGCATCATGCACTGATCACGTGGCTATCATGCACTGATCACGTGGCTGATCATGCACTGATCACGTGCTATCATGCACTGATCACGTGACTGATCATGCACTGATCACGTGGCTGATCATGCACTGATCACGTGGCTATCATGCACTGATCACGTGGCTGATCACACTGATCACGTGACTGATCATGCACTGATCACGTGGCTATCATGCACTGATCACGTGGCTGATCATGCACTGATCACGTGGCTGATCATGCACTGATCACGTGGCTGATCATGCACTGATCACGTGACTGATCATGCACTGATCACGTGGCTATCATGCACTGATCACGTGGCTGATCATGCACTGATCACGTGCTATCATGCACTGATCACGTGACTGATCATGCACTGATCACGTGGCTGATCATGCACTGATCACGTGGCTGATCATGCACTGATCACGTGGCTGATCATGCACTGATCACATGACTGATCATGCACTGATCACGTGACTGATCATGCACTGATCACGTGGCTATCATGCACTACTCACGTGGCTGATCATGCAATGATCATGTAGCTACCATGTACAGGTCACGTGAATGATCATACACCCATCAGGTGACTGATCATGCACTGATCACGTGGCTATCATGCACTGATCACGAGACTGATCATGCACTGATCACGTCTATATCATGCACTGATCACATGACTGCCCATGCACTGATCACGTGGATGATCATACACTAATCATGTGACAGATCATGCACTGATCACGTGGCTGATCATGCACTGATACCGTGACTGAGCATGGACTGATCACATGACTATCATGTAGTGATCACGTGACTTAATGGCGCTGATCATGTGACTGATCATGCGCTGATCATGTTTGCTATCATACACTGATCATGTGCCTCTGGAGGCAATAAACAAAGAGCTGAGTAGGCACGAATCAAACAGTCAGCAGGCAATAATCATGGAACTCAGGTGAGGAATCATGCTGCTCAGCTGGCAATAATCAAGCAGCTGAGCAGGCAGGAATTACGCAGCACAGCTGGCAATTGTCAAGCAGATGACAGGCAGGAATCGTGCAGCTCAGCTGGCAATTGTCAAGCAGATGAGCAGACAGTAATCACGCAGCTCAGCAGGCCCAGATCACGTGACTGAGCATGCACTGTTCACGTGGCTGATCATACACTGATCACGTGATGATCATGCACTGATCACTTGGATATCATGCACTGATCACGTGGCTGATCATACACTGTTCACGTGTCTGACCATGCACTGATCACGTGGCTGATCATACACTGCTCACGTAACTGATCATGCACTGATCACGTGGCTATCATGCACTGATCACGTGGCTGAACATGCACTGTCACGTGGCTGATCACACACCTGTCACGTGACATATCATGCACTGATCACGTGGACTCATGCACTGATCACGTGGCTGATCATGCACTGATCACGTGGCTGATCATGCACTGATCACGTGGCTATCATGCACTGATCACGTGGCTGATCATGCACTGATCACGTGGCTATCATGCACTGATCACGTGGCTGATCATGCACTGATCACGTGACTGATCATGCACTGATCACGTGGCTGATCATGCACTGATCACGTGGCTATCATGCACTGATCACGTGGCTGATCATGCACTGATCACGTAGCTATCATGCACTGGTCACGTGACTGATCATGCACTGATCACGTGGCTGATCATGCACTGATCACGTGGCTGATCATGCACTGATCACGTGGCTGATCATGCACTGATCACGTGACTGATCATGCACTGATCACGTGGCTATCATGCACTGATCACGTGGCTGATCATGCACTGATCACGTGGCTGATCATGCACTGATCACGTGGCTGATCATGCACTGATCACGTGACTGATCATGCACTGATCACGTGGCTATCATGCACTGATCACGTGGCTGATCATGCAATGATCACGTAGCTACCATGTACTGGTCACGTGACTGATCATGCACTGATCACGTGACTGATCATGCACTGATCACGTGGCTGATCATGCACTGATCACGTGGCTGATCATGCACTGATCACGTGACTGATCATGCACTGATCACGTGGCTATCAACTGATCACGTGGCTGATCATGCACTGATCACGTGGCTGATCATGCACTGATCACGTGACTGATCATGCACTGATCACGTGGCTGATCATGCACTGATCACGTGACTGATCATGCACTGATCACGTGGCTATCATGCACTGATCACGTGGCTGATCATGCATGATCACGTGGCTATCATGCACTGATCACGTGACTGATCATGCACTGATCACGTGACTGATCATGCACTGATCACGTGACTGATCATGCACTGATCACGTGGCTATCATGCACTACTCACGTGGCTGATCATGCAATGATCATGTAGCTACCATGTACAGGTCACGTGAATGATCATACACCCATCAGGTGACTGATCATGCACTGATCACGTGGCTATCATGCACTGATCACGTGACTGATCATGCACTGATCACGTCTATATCATGCACTGATCACATGACTGCCCATGCACTGATCACGTGGATGATCATACACTAATCATGTGACAGATCATGCACTGATCACGTGGCTGATCATGCACTGATACCGTGACTGAGCATGGACTGATCACATGACTATCATGTAGTGATCACGTGACTTAATGGCGCTGATCATGTGACTGATCATGCGCTGATCATGTTTGCTATCATACACTGATCATGTGCCTCTGGAGGCAATAAACAAAGAGCTGAGTAGGCACGAATCAAACAGTCAGCAGGCAATAATCATGGAACTCAGGTGTGAGGAATCATGCTGCTCAGCTGGCAATAATCAAGCAGCTGAGCAGGCAGGAATTACGCAGCACAGCTGGCAATTGTCAAGCAGATGACAGGCAGGAATCGTGCAGCTCAGCTGGCAATTGTCAAGCAGATGAGCAGACAGTAATCACGCAGCTCAGCAGGCCCTGATCACGTGACTGAGCATGCACTGTTCACGTGGCTGATCATACACTGATCACGTGATGATCATGCACTGATCACTTGGATATCATGCACTGATCACGTGGCTGATCATACACTGTTCACGTGTCTGACCATGCACTGATCACGTGGCTGATCATACACTGCTCACGTAACTGATCATGCACTGATCACGTGGCTATCATGCACTGATCACGTGGCTGATCACACACTGATCACGTGACTGATCATGCACTGATCACGTGGCTATCATGCACTGATCACGTGGCTGATCATGCACTGATCACGTGGCTATCATGCACTGGTCACGTGACTGATCATGCACTGATCACGTAATTGATCATGCACTGATCACGTGGCTGATCATGCACTGATCACGTGGCTGATCATGCACTGATCACGTGACTGATCATGCACTGATCACGTGACTGATCATGCACTGATCACGTGGCTATCATGCACTGATCACGTGGCTGACATGCACTGATCACGTGCCTGATCATGCACTGATCACGTGGCTGATCATGCACTGATCACGTGACTGATCATGCACTGATCACGTGACTGATCATGCACTGATCACGTGGCTATCATGCACTGCTCACGTGGCTGATCATGCCATGATCACGCAGCTACCATGTACTGGTCACATGACTGATCATGCACTGATCACGTGACTGATCATGCACTGATCACGTGGCTATCATGCACTACTCACGTGGCTGATCATGCAATGATCATGTAGCTACCATGTACAGGTCACGTGAATGATCATACACCCATCAGGTGACTGATCATGCACTGATCACGTGGCTATCATGCACTGATCACGAGACTGATCATGCACTGATCACGTCTATATCATGCACTGATCACATGACTGCCCATGCACTGATCACGTGGATGATCATACACTAATCTTGTGACAGATCATGCACTGATCACGTGGCTGATCATGCACTGATACCGTGACTGAGCATGGACTGATCACATGACTATCATGTAGTGATCACGTGACTTAATGGCGCTGATCATGTGACTGATCATGCACTGATCATGTTTGCTATCATACACTGATCATGTGCCTCTGGAGGCAATAAACAAAGAGCTGAGTAGGCACGAATCAAACAGTCAGCAGGCAATAATCATGGAACTCAGGTGTGAGGAATCATGCTGCTCAGCTGGCAATAATCAAGCAGCTGAGCAGGCAGGAATTACGCAGCACAGCTGGCAATTGTCAAGCAGATGAGCAGACAGTAATCACGCAGCTCAGCAGGCCCTGATCACGTGACTGAGCATGCACTGATCACGTGGCTGATCATACACTGATCACGTGTCTGACCATGCACTGATCACGTGGCTGATCATACACTGATCACGTAACTGATCATGCACTGATCACGTGGCTATCATGCACTGATCACGTGGCTGAACATGCACTGTTCACGTGGCTGATCACACACCTGTCACGTGACATATCATGCACTGATCACGTGGCACTCATGCACTGATCACGTGGCTGATCATACTCTGCTCACGTAACTCATGCACACATCACGTGGCTATCATGCACTGCTCACGTGGCTGTCATGGAATGATCACGTAGCAACCATATACTGGTCACGTGACTGATCATGCACTGATCACGTAAATGATCATGCACTGTTCACGTGACTGATCATGCACTGATCACGTGACTGATCATGCACTGATCACGTGGCTATCATGCACTGCTCACGTGGCTGATCATGCAACGATCACGTAGCAACCATGTACTGGTCACGTGACTGATCATGCACTGATCACGTAATTGATCATGCACTGATCACGTGGCTCATCATGCACTGATCACGTGGCTGATCACACATGTATCACGTGACTGATCATGCACTGATCACGTGGCTCTCATGCACTGATCACGTGGCTGTCATGCACTGATCACGTGGATATCATGCACTGATCACGTGGCTGATCACATACGATCACATGACTGATCATGCACTGATCACGTGGCTATCATGCACTGATCACGTGGCTGATCATGCAATGATCACGTAGCTACCATGTACTGGTCACGTGACTGATCATGCACTGATCACGTAATTGATCATGCACTGATCACGTGGCTGATCATGCACTGATCACGTGGCTGATCATACACTGATCACATGACTGATCATGCACTGATCACGTGACTGATCATGCACTGATCACGTGGCTATCATGCACTGATCACGTGGCTGATCATGCACTGATCACGTGCCTGATCATGCACTGATCACGTGGCTGATCATGCACTGATCACGTGACTGATCATGCACTGATCACGTGTCTGATCATGCACTGATCACGTGGCTATCATGCACTGCTCACGTGGCTGATCATGCCATGATCACGCAGCTACCATGTACTGGTCACATGACTGATCATGCACTGATCACGTGACTGATCATGCAGTGATCACGTGGCTATCATGCACTACTCACGTGGCTGATCATGCAATGATCATGTAGCTACCATGTACAGGTCACGTGAATGATCATACACCCATCAGGTGACTGATCATGCACTGATCACGTGGCTATCATGCACTGATCACGAGACTGATCATGCACTGATCACGTCTATATCATGCACTGATCACATGACTGCCCATGCACTGATCACGTGGATGATCATACACTAATCATGTGACAGATCATGCACTGATCACGTGGCTGATCATGCACTGATACCGTGACTGAGCATGGACTGATCACATGACTATCATGTAGTGATCACGTGACTTAATGGCGCTGATCATGTGACTGATCATGCGCTGATCATGTTTGCTATCATACACTGATCATGTGCCTCTGGAGGCAATAAACAAAGAGCTGAGTAGGCACGAATCAAACAGTCAGCAGGCAATAATCATGGAACTCAGGTGTGAGGAATCATGCTGCTCAGCTGGCAATAATCAAGCAGCTGAGCAGGCAGGAATTACGCAGCACAGCTGGCAATTGTCAAGCAGATGAGCAGACAGTAATCACGCAGCTCAGCAGGCCCTGATCACGTGACTGAGCATGCACTGATCACGTGGCTGATCATGCACTGATCACGTGACTGATCATGCACTGATCACGTGGCTGATCATACACTGATCACGTGACTGATCATGCACTGATCACGTGGCTATCATGCACTGATCACGTGGCTGATCATGCACTGATCACGTGGCTGATCACACACTGTCACGTGACTATCATGCACTGATCACGTGGCACTCATGCACTGATCACGTGGCTGATCATACTGATCACGTAACTCATGCACATCACGTGGCTATCATGCACTGCTCACGTGGCTGTCATGCAATGATCACGAGCTACCATATACTGGTCACGTGACTGATCATGCACTGATCACGAATGATCATGCACTGATCACGTGACTGATCATGCACTGATCACGTGACTGATCATGCACTGATCACGTGGCTATCATGCACTGCTCACGTGGCTGATCATGCAACGATCACGTAGCAACCATGTACTGGTCACGTGACTGATCATGCACTGATCACGTAATTGATCATGCACTGATCACGTGGCTCATCATGCACTGATCACGTGGCTGATCACACATGTATCACGTGACTGATCATGCACTGATCACGTGGCTATCATGCACTGATCACGTGGCTGTCATGCACTGATCACGTGGATATCATGCACTGATCACGTGGCTGATCACACACTGATCACATGACTGATCATGCACTGATCACGTGGCTATCATGCACTGATCACGTGGCTGATCATGCAATGATCACGTAGCTACCATGTACTGGTCACGTGACTGATCATGCACTGATCACGTAATTGATCATGCACTGATCACGTGGCTGATCATGCACTGATCACGTGGCTGATCATACACTGATCACATGACTGATCATGCACTGATCACGTGACTGATCATGCACTGATCACGTGGCTATCATGCACTGATCACGTGGCTGACATACACTGATCACGTGCCTGATCATGCACTGATCACGTGGCTGATCATGCACTGATCACGTGACTGATCATGCACTGATCACGTGTCTGATCATGCACTGATCACGTGGCTATCATGCACTGCTCACGTGGCTGATCATGCCATGATCACGCAGCTACCATGTACTGGTCACATGACTGATCATGCACTGATCACGTGACTGATCATGCAGTGATCACGTGGCTATCATGCACTACTCACGTGGCTGATCATGCAATGATCATGTAGCTACCATGTACAGGTCACGTGAATGATCATACACCCATCAGGTGACTGATCATGCACTGATCACGTGGCTATCATGCACTGATCACGAGACTGATCATGCACTGATCACGTCTATATCATGCACTGATCACATGACTGCCCATGCACTGATCACGTGGATGATCATACACTAATCATGTGACAGATCATGCACTGATCACGTGGCTGATCATGCACTGATACCGTGACTGAGCATGGACTGATCACATGACTATCATGTAGTGATCACGTGACTTAATGGCGCTGATCATGTGACTGATCATGCACTGATCATGTTTGCTATCATACACTGATCATGTGCCTCTGGAGGCAATAAACAAAGAGCTGAGTAGGCACGAATCAAACAGTCAGCAGGCAATAATCATGGAACTCAGGTGTGAGGAATCATGCTGCTCAGCTGGCAATAATCAAGCAGCTGAGCAGGCAGGAATTACGCAGCACAGCTGGCAATTGTCAAGCAGATGAGCAGACAGTAATCACGCAGCTCAGCAGGCCCAGATCACGTGACTGAGCATGCACTGTTCACGTGGCTGATCATACACTGATCACGTGATGATCATGCACTGATCACGTGGATATCATGCACTGATCACGTGGCTGATCATACACTGTTCACGTGTCTGACCATGCACTGATCACGTGGCTGATCATACACTGCTCACGTAACTGATCATGCACTGATCACGTGGCTATCATGCACTGATCACGTGGCTGATCATGCACTGATCACGTGGCTGATCACACACCTGTCACGTGACATATCATGCACTGATCACGTGGCACTCATGCACTGATCACGTGGCTATCATGCACTGCTCACGTGGCTGATCATGCACGATCACGTGGCTACCATGCACTGTCACGTGACTGATCATGCACTGATCACGAATTGATCATGCACTGATCACGTGGCTGATCATGCACTGATCACGTGGCTGATCACACATGATCACGTGACTGATCATGCACTGATCACGTGGCTATCATGCACTGATCACGTGGCTGATCATGCACGATCACGTGACTGATCATGCACTGATCACGTGGCTATCATGCACTGATCACGTGGCTATCATGCACTGATCACGTGGCTGATCATGCACTGATCACGTAGCTACCATGTACTGGTCACGTGACTGATCATGCACTGATCACGTAATTGATCATGCACTGATCACGTGGCTGATCATGCACTGATCACGTGGCTGATCATACACTGATCACAACTGATCATGCACTGATCACGTGACTGATCATGCACTGATCACGTGGCTATCATGCACTGATCACGTGGCTGGACATACACTGATCACGTGCCTGGTCATGCACTGATCACGTGGCTGATCATGCACTGATCACGTGACTGATCATGCACTGATCACGTCTGATCATGCACTGATCACGTGGCTATCATGCACTGCTCACGTGGCTGATCATGCCATGATCACGCAGCTACCATGTACTGGTCACATGACTGATCATGCACTGATCACGTGACTGATCATGCAGTGATCACGTGGCTATCATGCACTACTCACGTGGCTGATCATGCAATGATCATGTAGCTACCATGTACAGGTCACGTGAATGATCATACACCCATCAGGTGACTGATCATGCACTGATCACGTGGCTATCATGCACTGATCACGAGACTGATCATGCACTGATCACGTCTATATCATGCACTGATCACATGACTGCCCATGCACTGATCACGTGGATGATCATACACTAATCATGTGACAGATCATGCACTGATCACGTGGCTGATCATGCACTGATACCGTGACTGAGCATGGACTGATCACATGACTATCATGTAGTGATCACGTGACTTAATGGCGCTGATCATGTGACTGATCATGCGCTGATCATGTTTGCTATCATACACTGATCATGTGCCTCTGGAGGCAATAAACAAAGAGCTGAGTAGGCACGAATCAAACAGTCAGCAGGCAATAATCATGGAACTCAGGTGTGAGGAATCATGCTGCTCAGCTGGCAATAATCAAGCAGCTGAGCAGGCAGGAATTACGCAGCACAGCTGGCAATTGTCAAGCAGATGACAGGCAGGAATCGTGCAGCTCAGCTGGCAATTGTCAAGCAGATGAGCAGACAGTAATCACGCAGCTCAGCAGGCCCAGATCACGTGACTGAGCATGCACTGTTCACGTGGCTGATCATACACTGATCACGTGATGATCATGCACTGATCACTTGGATATCATGCACTGATCACGTGGCTGATCATACACTGTTCACGTGTCTGACCATGCACTGATCACGTGGCTGATCATACACTGCTCACGTAACTGATCATGCACTGATCACGTGGCTATCATGCACTGATCACGTGGCTGAACATGCACTGTTCACGTGGCTGATCACACACCTGTCACGTGACATATCATGCACTGATCACGTGGCACTCATGCACTGATCACGTGGCTGATCATACTCTGCTCACGTAACTCATGCACACATCACGTGGCTATCATGCACTGCTCACGTGGCTTGTCATGGAATGATCAGCAACCATATACTGGTCACGTGACTGATCATGCAAGATCACGTAAATGATCATGCACTGTTCACGTGACTGATCATGTACTGATCACGTGACTGATCATGCACTGATCACGTGGCTATCATGCTCTGCTCACGTGGCTGATCATGCAACGATCACGTAGCAACCATGTACTGGTCACGTGACTGATCATGCACTGATCACGTAATTGATCCTGCACTGATCACGTGGCTCATCATGCACTGATCACGTGGCTGATCACACATGTATCACGTGACTGATCATGCACTGATCACGTGGCTATCATGCACTGATCACGTGGCTGTCATGCACTGATCACGTGGATATCATGCACTGATCACGTGGCTGATCACACACGTATCACATGACTGATCATGCACTGATCACGTGGCTATCATGCACTGATCACGTGGCTGATCATGCAATGATCACGTAGCTACCATGTACTGGTCACGTGACTGATCATGCACTGATCACGTAATTGATCATGCACTGATCACGTGGCTGATCATGCACTGATCACGTGGCTGATCATGCACTGATCACGTAACTGATCATGCACTGATCACGTGACTGATCATGCACTGATCACGTGGCTATCATGCACTGATCACTTGGCTGATCATACACTGATCACGTGCCTGATCATGCACTGATCACGTGGCTGATCATGCACTGATCACGTGACTGATCATGCACTGATCACGTGTCTGATCATGCACTGATCACGTGGCTATCATGCACTGCTCACGTGGCTGATCATGCATGATCACGCAGCTACCATGTACTGGTCACATGTCTGATCATGCACTGATCACGTGACTGATCATGCAGTGATCACGTGGCTATCATGAACTACTCACGTGGCTGATCATGCAATGATCATGTAGCTACCATGTACAGGTCACGTGAATGATCATACACCCATCAGGTGACTGATCATGCACTGATCACGTGGCTATCATGCACTGATCACGAGACTGATCATGCACTGATCACGTCTATATCATGCACTGATCACATGACTGCCCATGCACTGATCACGTGGATGATCATACACTAATCTTGTGACAGATCATGCACTGATCACGTGGCTGATCATGCACTGATACCGTGACTGAGCATGGACTGATCACATGACTATCATGTAGTGATCACGTGACTTAATGGCGCTGATCATGTGACTGATCATGCGCTGATCATGTTTGCTATCATACACTGATCATGTGCCTCTGGAGGCAATAAACAAAGAGCTGAGTAGGCACGAATCAAACAGTCAGCAGGCAATAATCATGGAACTCAGGTGTGAGGAATCATGCTGCTCAGCTGGCAATAATCAAGCAGCTGAGCAGGCAGGAATTACGCAGCACAGCTGGCAATTGTCAAGCAGATGAGCAGACAGTAATCACGCAGCTCAGCAGGCCCAGATCACGTGACTGAGCATGCACTGTTCACGTGGCTGATCATACACTGATCACGTGATGATCATGCACTGATCACTTGGATATCATGCACTGATCACGTGGCTGATCATACACTGTTCACGTGTCTGACCATGCACTGATCACGTGGCTGATCATACACTGCTCACGTAACTGATCATGCACTGATCACGTGGCTATCATGCACTGATCACGTGGCTGAACATGCACTGTTCACGTGGCTGATCACACACCTGTCACGTGACATATCATGCACTGATCACGTGGCACTCATGCACTGATCACGTGGCTGATCATGCACTGCTCACGTGGCTGATCATGCAACGATCACGTGGCTATCATGCACTGGTCACGTGACTGATCATGCACTGATCACGTAACTGATCATGCACTGATCACGTGGCTGATCATGCACTGATCACGTGGCTGATCACACTGATCACGTGACTGATCATGCACTGATCACGTGGCTGATCATGCACTGATCACGTGGCTGATCATGCACTGATCACGTGGCTGATCATGCACTGATCACGTGGCTGATCATGCACATGATCACGTGACTGATCATGCACTGATCACGTGGCTATCATGCACTGATCACGTGGCTATCATGCACTGATCACGTGGCTGATCATGCACTGATCACGTAGCTATCATGCACTGATCACGTGACTGATCATGCACTGATCACGTGACTGATCATGCACTGATCACGTGGCTGATCATGCACTGATCACGTGACTGATCATGCACTGATCACGTGGCTGATCATGCACTGATCACGTGGCTGATCACTGATCACGTGGCTGATCATGCACTGATCACGTGACTGATCATGCACTGATCACGTGACTGATCATGCACTGATCACGTGGCTATCATGCACTACTCACGTGGCTGATCATGCAATGATCATGTAGCTACCATGTACAGGTCACGTGAATGATCATACACCCATCAGGTGACTGATCATGCACTGATCACGTGGCTATCATGCACTGATCACGTGACTGATCATGCACTGATCACGTCTATATCATGCACTGATCACATGACTGCCCATGCACTGATCACGTGGATGATCATACACTAATCATGTGACAGATCATGCACTGATCACGTGGCTGATCATGCACTGATACCGTGACTGAGCATGGACTGATCACATGACTATCATGTAGTGATCACGTGACTTAATGGCGCTGATCATGTGACTGATCATGCACTGATCATGTTTGCTATCATACACTGATCATGTGCCTCTGGAGGCAATAAACAAAGAGCTGAGTAGGCACGAATCAAACAGTCAGCAGGCAATAATCATGGAACTCAGGTGAGGAATCATGCTGCTCAGCTGGCAATAATCAAGCAGCTGAGCAGGCAGGAATTACGCAGCACAGCTGGCAATTGTCAAGCAGATGAGCAGACAGTAATCACGCAGCTCAGCAGGCCCTGATCACGTGACTGAGCATGCACTGTTCACGTGGCTGATCATACACTGATCACGTGATGATCATGCACTGATCACTTGGATATCATGCACTGATCACGTGGCTGATCATACACTGTTCACGTGTCTGACCATGCACTGATCACGTGGCTGATCATACACTGCTCACGTAACTGATCATGCACTGATCACGTGGCTATCATGCACTGATCACGTGGCTGAACATGCACTGTTCACGTGGCTGATCACACACCTGTCACGTGACATATCATGCACTGATCACGTGGCACTCATGCACTGATCACGTGGCTGATCATGCACTGCTCACGTGGCTGATCATGCACTGATCACGTAGCTATCATGCACTGTCACGTGACTGATCATGCACTGATCACGTAACTGATCATGCACTGATCACGTGGCTGATCATGCACTGATCACGTGGCTGATCACACTGATCACGTGACTGATCATGCACTGATCACGTGGCTATCATGCACTGATCACGTGCTGATCATGCACTGATCACGTGGCTGATCATGCACTGATCACGTGGCTGATCATGCACTGATCACGTGACTGATCATGCACTGATCACGTGGCTGATCATGCACTGATCACGTGACTGATCATGCACTGATCACGTGACTGATCATGCACTGATCACGTGGCTATCATGCACTGCTCACGTGGCTGATCATGCATGATCACAGCTACCATGTACTGGTCACATGACTGATCATGCACTGATCACGTGACTGATCATGCAGTGATCACGTGGCTATCATGCACTACTCACGTGGCTGATCATGCAATGATCATGTAGCTACCATGTACAGGTCACGTGAATGATCATACACCCATCAGGTGACTGATCATGCACTGATCACGTGGCTATCATGCACTGATCACGAGACTGATCATGCACTGATCACGTCTATATCATGCACTGATCACATGACTGCCCATGCACTGATCACGTGGATGATCATACACTAATCATGTGACAGATCATGCACTGATCACGTGGCTGATCATGCACTGATACCGTGACTGAGCATGGACTGATCACATGACTATCATGTAGTGATCACGTGACTTAATGGCGCTGATCATGTGACTGATCATGCGCTGATCATGTTTGCTATCATACACTGATCATGTGCCTCTGGAGGCAATAAACAAAGAGCTGAGTAGGCACGAATCAAACAGTCAGCAGGCAATAATCATGGAACTCAGGTGTGAGGAATCATGCTGCTCAGCTGGCAATAATCAAGCAGCTGAGCAGGCAGGAATTACGCAGCACAGCTGGCAATTGTCAAGCAGATGACAGGCAGGAATCGTGCAGCTCAGCTGGCAATTGTCAAGCAGATGAGCAGACAGTAATCACGCAGCTCAGCAGGCCCAGATCACGTGACTGAGCATGCACTGTTCACGTGGCTGATCATACACTGATCACGTGATTGATCATGCACTGATCACGTGGCTGATCATGCACTGATCACGTGGCTGATCATGCACTGATCACGTGGCTGATCATGCACTGATCACGTGGCTGATCATGCACTGATCACGTGGCTGATCATGCACTGATCACGAACTGATCATGCACTGATCACGTGGCTGATCATGCACTGATCACGTGGCTGATCATGCACTGATCACGTGGCTGATCATGCACTGATCACGTGACTGATCATGCACTGATCACGTGGCTGATCACACACTGTCACGTGATATCATGCACTGATCACGTGGCACTCATGCACTGATCACGTGGCTGATCATACACTGATCACGTGACTCATGCACTGATCACGTGGCTATCATGCACTGCTCACGTGGCTGATCATGCAATGATCACGTAGCAACCATATACTGGTCACGTGACTGATCATGCACTGATCACGTAAATGATCATGCACTGATCACGTGACTGATCATGCACTGATCACGTGACTGATCATGCACTGATCACGTGGCTATCATGCACTGCTCACGTGGCTGATCATGCAACGATCACGTAGCAACCATGTACTGGTCACGTGACTGATCATGCACTGATCACGTAATTGATCATGCACTGATCACGTGGCTGATCATGCACTGATCACGTGGCTGATCACACATGATCACGTGACTGATCATGCACTGATCACGTGGCTATCATGCACTGATCACGTGGCTATCATGCACTGATCACGTGGCTGATCATGCACTGATCACGTGACTGATCATGCACTGATCACGTGGCTGATCATGCACTGATCACGTGACTGATCATGCACTGATCACGTGACTGATCATGCACTGATCACGTGGCTATCATGCACTGATCACGTGGCTGATCATGCATGATCACGCAGCTATCATGCACTGATCACATGACTGATCATGCACTGATCACGTGACTGATCATGCACTGATCACGTGGCTATCATGCACTGATCACGTGGCTGATCATGCACTGATCACGTAGCTATCATGTACTGATCACGTGACTGATCATGCACTGATCACGTGACTGATCATGCACTGATCACGTGACTGATCATGCACTGATCACGTGGCTGATCATGCACTGATCACGTGGCTGATCATGCACTGATCACGTGACTGATCATGCACTGATCACGTGACTGATCATGCACTGATCACGTGGCTATCATGCACTGATCACGTGGCTGATCATGCACTGATCACGTGACTGATCATGCACTGATCACGTGACTGATCATGCACTGATCACGTGGCTATCATGCACTGATCACGTGGCTGATCATGCACTGATCACGTAGCTACCATGTACTGATCACGTGACTGATCATGCACTGATCACGTGACTGATCATGCACTGATCACGTGGCTGATCATGCACTGATCACGTGGCTGATCATGCACTGATCACGTGACTGATCATGCACTGATCACGTGGCTGATCAACTGATCACTGGCTGATCATGCACTGATCACGTGGCTGATCATGCACTGATCACGTGGCTGATCATGCACTGATCACGTGGCTGATCATGCACTGATCACGTGACTGATCATGCACTGATCACGTGACTGATCATGCACTGATCACGTGGCTATCATGCACTGATCACGTGGCTGATCATGCCATGATCACGCAGCTACCATGTACTGGTCACATGACTGATCATGCACTGATCACGTGACTGATCATGCAGTGATCACGTGGCTATCATGCACTACTCACGTGGCTGATCATGCAATGATCATGTAGCTACCATGTACAGGTCACGTGAATGATCATACACCCATCAGGTGACTGATCATGCACTGATCACGTGGCTATCATGCACTGATCACGAGACTGATCATGCACTGATCACGTCTATATCATGCACTGATCACATGACTGCCCATGCACTGATCACGTGGATGATCATACACTAATCAGTGACAGATCATGCACTGATCACGTGGCTGATCATGCACTGATACCGTGACTGAGCATGGACTGATCACATGACTATCATGTAGTGATCACGTGACTTAATGGCGCTGATCATGTGACTGATCATGCGCTGATCATGTTTGCTATCATACACTGATCATGTGCCTCTGGAGGCAATAAACAAAGAGCTGAGTAGGCACGAATCAAACAGTCAGCAGGCAATAATCATGGAACTCAGGTGTGAGGAATCATGCTGCTCAGCTGGCAATAATCAAGCAGCTGAGCAGGCAGGAATTACGCAGCACAGCTGGCAATTGTCAAGCAGATGACAGGCAGGAATCGTGCAGCTCAGCTGGCAATTGTCAAGCAGATGAGCAGACAGTAATCACGCAGCTCAGCAGGCCCTGATCACGTGACTGAGCATGCACTGTTCACGTGGCTGATCATACACTGATCACGTGATGATCATGCACTGATCACTTGGATATCATGCACTGATCACGTGGCTGATCATACACTGTTCACGTGTCTGACCATGCACTGATCACGTGGCTGATCATACACTGCTCACGTAACTGATCATGCACTGATCACGTGGCTATCATGCACTGATCACGTGGCTGATCACACACTGATCACGTGACTGATCATGCACTGATCACGTGGCTATCATGCACTGATCACGTGGCTGATCATGCACTGATCACGTGGCTATCATGCACTGATCACGTGACTGATCATGCACTGATCACGTGACTGATCATGCACTGATCACGTGGCTGATCATGCACTGATCACGTGCTATCATGCACTGATCACGGCTGATCATGCACTGATCACGTGACTGATCATGCACTGATCACGTGGCTGATCATGCACTGATCACGTGACTGATCATGCACTGATCACGTGACTGATCATGCACTGATCACGTGGCTATCATGCACTGCTCACGTGGCTGATCATGCCATGATCACGCAGCTACCATGTACTGGTCACATGACTGATCATGCACTGATCACGTGACTGATCATGCACTGATCACGTGGCTATCATGCACTACTCACGTGGCTGATCATGCAATGATCATGTAGCTACCATGTACTGGTCACGTGACTGATCATACACCCATCAGGTGACTGATCATGCACTGATCACGTGGCTATCATGCACTGATCACGTGACTGATCATGCACTGATCACGTCTATATCATGCACTGATCACATGACTGCCCATGCACTGATCACGTGGATGATCATACACTGATCATGTGACAGATCATGCACTGATCACGTGGCTGATCATGCACTGATACCGTGACTGAGCATGGACTGATCACATGACTATCATGTAGTGATCACGTGACTTAATGGCGCTGATCATGTGACTGATCATGCGCTGATCATGTTTGCTATCATACACTGATCATGTGCCTCTGGAGGCAATAAACAAAGAGCTGAGTAGGCACGAATCAAACAGTCAGCAGGCAATAATCATGGAACTCAGGTGTGAGGAATCATGCTGCTCAGCTGGCAATAATCAAGCAGCTGAGCAGGCAGGAATTACGCAGCACAGCTGGCAATTGTCAAGCAGATGAGCAGACAGTAATCACGCAGCTCAGCAGGCCCTGATCACGTGACTGAGCATGCACTGATCACGTGGCTGATCATGCACTGATCACGTGACTGATCATGCACTGATCACGTGGCTGATCATACACTGATCACGTGACTGATCATGCACTGATCACGTGGCTATCATGCACTGATCACGTGGCTGATCATGCACTGTTCACGTGGCTGATCACACACTGTCACGTGACATATCATGCACTGATCACGTGGCACTCATGCACTGATCACGTGGCTGATCATACTCTGCTCACGTAACTCATGCACACATCACGTGGCTATCATGCACTGCTCACGTGGCTGTCATGGAATGATCACGTAGCAACCATATACTGGTCACGTGACTGATCATGCACTGATCACGTAAATGATCATGCACTGTTCACGTGACTGATCATGCACTGATCACGTGACTGATCATGCACTGATCACGTGGCTATCATGCACTGCTCACGTGGCTGATCATGCAACGATCACGTAGCAACCATGTACTGGTCACGTGACTGATCATGCACTGATCACGTAATTGATCATGCACTGATCACGTGGCTCATCATGCACTGATCACGTGGCTGATCACACATGATCACGTGACTGATCATGCACTGATCACGTGGCTTCATGCACTGATCACGTGGCTGTCATGCACTGATCACGTGGATATCATGCACTGATCACGTGGCTGATCACACACGATCATGACTGATCATGCACTGATCACGTGCTATCATGCACTGATCACGTGGCTGATCATGCACTGATCACGTGGCTACCATGTACTGGTCACGTGACTGATCATGCACTGATCACGTAATTGATCATGCACTGATCATGTGGCTGATCATGCACTGATCACGTGGCTGATCATGCACTGATCACGTGACTGATCATGCACTGATCACGTGACTGATCATGCACTGATCACGTGGCTATCATGCACTGATCACGTGGCTGACATACACTGATCACGTGGCTGATCATGCACTGATCACGTGGCTGATCATGCACTGATCACGTGACTGATCATGCACTGATCACGTGTCTGATCATGCACTGATCACGTGGCTATCATGCACTGCTCACGTGGCTGATCATGCCATGATCACGCAGCTACCATGTACTGGTCACATGACTGATCATGCACTGATCACGTGACTGATCATGCAGTGATCACGTGGCTATCATGCACTACTCACGTGGCTGATCATGCAATGATCATGTAGCTACCATGTACAGGTCACGTGAATGATCATACACCCATCAGGTGACTGATCATGCACTGATCACGTGGCTATCATGCACTGATCACGAGACTGATCATGCACTGATCACGTCTATATCATGCACTGATCACATGACTGCCCATGCACTGATCACGTGGATGATCATACACTAATCATGTGACAGATCATGCACTGATCACGTGGCTGATCATGCACTGATACCGTGACTGAGCATGGACTGATCACATGACTATCATGTAGTGATCACGTGACTTAATGGCGCTGATCATGTGACTGATCATGCGCTGATCATGTTTGCTATCATACACTGATCATGTGCCTCTGGAGGCAATAAACAAAGAGCTGAGTAGGCACGAATCAAACAGTCAGCAGGCAATAATCATGGAACTCAGGTGTGAGGAATCATGCTGCTCAGCTGGCAATAATCAAGCAGCTGAGCAGGCAGGAATTACGCAGCACAGCTGGCAATTGTCAAGCAGATGAGCAGACAGTAATCACGCAGCTCAGCAGGCCCAGATCACGTGACTGAGCATGCACTGTTCACGTGGCTGATCATGCACTGATCACGTGACTGATCATGCACTGATCACGTGGCTGATCATACACTGATCACGTGACTGATCATGCACTGATCACGTGGCTATCATGCACTGATCACGTGGCTGATCATGCACTGATCACGTGGCTGATCACACACTGTCACGTGACTATCATGCACTGATCACGTGGCACTCATGCACTGATCACGTGGCTGATCATACTCTGCTCACGTAACTCATGCACACATCACGTGGCTATCATGCACTGCTCACGTGGCTGTCATGGAATGATCACGTAGCAACCATATACTGGTCACGTGACTGATCATGCACTGATCACGAATGATCATGCACTGTTCACGTGACTGATCATGTACTGATCACGTGACTGATCATGCACTGATCACGTGGCTATCATGCACTGCTCACGTGGCTGATCATGCAACGATCACGAGCAACCATGTACTGGTCACGTGACTGATCATGCACTGATCACGTAATTGATCATGCACTGATCACGTGGCTCATCATGCACTGATCACGTGGCTGATCACACATGTATCACGTGACTGATCATGCACTGATCACGTGGCTATCATGCACTGATCACGTGGCTGTCATGCACTGATCACGTGGATATCATGCACTGATCACGTGGCTGATCACACACGATCACATGACTGATCATGCACTGATCACGTGGCTATCATGCACTGATCACGTGGCTGATCATGCAATGATCACGTAGCTACCATGTACTGGTCACGTGACTGATCATGCACTGATCACGTAATTGATCATGCACTGATCACGTGGCTGATCATGCACTGATCACGTGGCTGATCATACACTGATCACGTGACTGATCATGCACTGATCACGTGACTGATCATGCACTGATCACGTGGCTATCATGCACTGATCACTGGCTGACATGCACTGATCACGTGCCTGATCATGCACTGATCACGTGGCTGATCATGCACTGATCACGTGACTGATCATGCACTGATCTCGTGTCTGATCATGCACTGATCACGTGGCTATCATGCACTGCTCACGTGGCTGATCATGCCATGATCACGCAGCTACCATGTACTGGTCACATGACTGATCATGCACTGATCACGTGACTGATCATGCAGTGATCACGTGGCTATCATGCACTACTCACGTGGCTGATCATGCAATGATCATGTAGCTACCATGTACAGGTCACGTGAATGATCATACACCCATCAGGTGACTGATCATGCACTGATCACGTGGCTATCATGCACTGATCACGAGACTGATCATGCACTGATCACGTCTATATCATGCACTGATCACATGACTGCCCATGCACTGATCACGTGGATGATCATACACTAATCTTGTGACAGATCATGCACTGATCACGTGGCTGATCATGCACTGATACCGTGACTGAGCATGGACTGATCACATGACTATCATGTAGTGATCACGTGACTTAATGGCGCTGATCATGTGACTGATCATGCGCTGATCATGTTTGCTATCATACACTGATCATCTGCCTCTGGAGGCAATAAACAAAGAGCTGAGTAGGCACGAATCAAACAGTCAGCAGGCAATAATCATGGAACTCAGGTGTGAGGAATCATGCTGCTCAGCTGGCAATAATCAAGCAGCTGAGCAGGCAGGAATTACGCAGCACAGCTGGCAATTGTCAAGCAGATGAGCAGACGGTAATCACGCAGCTCAGCAGGCCCAGATCACGTGACTGAGCATGCACTGTTCACGTGGCTGATCATACACTGATCACGTGATGATCATGCACTGATCACTTGGATATCATGCACTGATCACGTGGCTGATCATACACTGTTCACGTGTCTGACCATGCACTGATCACGTGGCTGATCATACACTGCTCACGTAACTGATCATGCACTGATCACGTGGCTATCATGCACTGATCACGTGGCTGAACATGCACTGTTCACGTGGCTGATCACACACCTGTCACGTGACATATCATGCACTGATCACGTGGCACTCATGCACTGATCACGTGGCTGATCATGCTCTGCTCACGTGGCTGATCATGCACGATCACGTGGCTATCATGCACTGTCACGTGACTGATCATGCACTGATCACGTAACTGATCATGCACTGATCACGTGGCTGATCATGCACTGATCACGTGGCTGATCACACTGATCACGTGACTGATCATGCACTGATCACGTGGATCATGCACTGATCACGTGGCTGATCACACACGATCACGTGACTGATCATGCACTGATCACGTGGCTATCATGCACTGATCACGTGGCTATCATGCACTGATCACGTGGCTGATCATGCAATGATCACGTAGCTACCATGTACTGGTCACGTGACTGATCATGCACTGATCACGTAATTGATCATGCACTGATCACGTGGCTGATCATGCACTGATCACGTGGCTGATCATGCACTGATCACGTGACTGATCATGCACTGATCACGTGACTGATCATGCACTGATCACGTGGCTATCATGCACTGATCACGTGGCTGACATACACTGATCACGTGCTGATCATGCACTGATCACGTGGCTGATCATGCACTGATCACGTGACTGATCATGCACTGATCACGTGTCTGATCATGCACTGATCACGTGGCTATCATGCACTGCTCACGTGGCTGATCATGCCATGATCACGCAGCTACCATGTACTGGTCACATGACTGATCATGCACTGATCACGTGACTGATCATGCACTGATCACGTGGCTATCATGCACTACTCACGTGGCTGATCATGCAATGATCATGTAGCTACCATGTACAGGTCACGTGAATGATCATACACCCATAAGGTGACTGATCATGCACTGATCACGTGGCTATCATGCACTGATCACGAGACTGATCATGCACTGATCACGTCTATATCATGCACTGATCACATGACTGCCCATGCACTGATCACGTGGATGATCATACACTAATCTGTGACAGATCATGCACTGATCACGTGGCTGATCATGCACTGATACCGTGACTGTGCATGGACTGATCACATGACTATCATGTAGTGATCACGTGACTTAATGGCGCTGATCATGTTTTCTATCATGCACTGATCATGTGCCTCTGGAGGCAATAAACAAAGAGCTGAGTAGGCACGAATCA
The DNA here is from genome assembly GCF_032452875.1 of Bos javanicus. Lineage (NCBI taxonomy): Eukaryota > Metazoa > Chordata > Mammalia > Artiodactyla > Bovidae > Bos > Bos javanicus. Next base: position 12,921 of record NW_026894772.1, on the reverse strand, counting down.
AACAGTCAGCAGGCAATAATCATGGAACTCAGGTGTGAGGAATCATGCTGCTCAGCTGGCAATAATCAAGCAGCTGAGCAGGCAGGAATTACGCAGCACAGCTGGCAATTGTCAAGCAGATGACAGGCAGGAATCGTGCAGCTCAGCTGGCAATTGTCAAGCAGATGAGCAGACAGTAATCACGCAGCTCAGCAGGCCCAGATCACGTGACTGAGCATGCACTGTTCACGTGGCTGATCATACACTGATCACGTGATGATCATGCACTGATCACTTGGATATCATGCACTGATCACGTGGTTGATCATACACTGTTCACGTGTCTGACCATGCACTGATCACGTGGCTGATCATACACTGCTCACGTAACTGATCATGCACTGATCACGTGGCTATCATGCACTGATCACGTGGCTGAACATGCACTGTTCACGTGGCTGATCACACACCTGTCACGTGACATATCATGCACTGATCACGTGGCACTCATGCACTGATCACGTGGCTGATCATACTCTGCTCACGTAACTCATGCACACATCACGTGGCTATCATGCACTGCTCACGTGGCTCGTCATGGAATGATCACGTAGCTACCATATACTGGTCACGTGACTGATCATGCACTGATCACGTAAATGATCATGCACTGTTCACGTGACTGATCATGTACTGATCACGTGACTGATCATGCACTGATCACGTGGCTATCATGCACTGCTCACGTGGCTGATCATGCAACGATCACGTAGCAACCATGTACTGGTCACGTGACTGATCATGCACTGATCACGTAATTGATCCTGCACTGATCACGTGGCTCATCATGCACTGATCACGTGGCTGATCACACATGTATCACGTGACTGATCATGCACTGATCACGTGGTATCATGCACTGATCACGTGGCTATCATGCACTGATCACGTGGCTGATCATACACTGATCACGTGGCTGATCATGCACTGATCACGTGGCTGATCATGCACTGATCACGTGACTGATCATGCACTGATCACGTGGCTGATCATGCACTGATCACGTGACTATCATGCACTGATCACGTGGCTGATCATGCATGATCACGCAGCTATCATGCACTGATCACGTGACTGATCATGCACTGATCACGTGACTGATCATGCACTGATCACGTGGCTATCATGCACTGATCACGTGGCTGATCATGCACTGATCATGGCTATCATGCACTGATCACGTGACTGATCATGCACTGATCACGTGACTGATCATGCACTGATCACGTGGCTGATCATGCACTGATCACGTGGCTGATCATGCACTGATCACGTGGCTGATCATGCACTGATCACGTGACTGATCATGCACTGATCACGTGACTGATCATGCACTGATCACGTGGCTATCATGCACTGATCACGTGGCTGATCATGCACTGATCACGTGACTGATCATGCACTGATCACGTGACTGATCATGCACTGATCACGTGACTGATCATGCACTGATCACGTGGCATCATGCACTGATCACGTGGCTGATCATACACTGATCACGTAACTCATGCACTGATCACGTGGCTATCATGCACTGATCACGTGGCTGATCATGCACTGATCACGTGGCTATCATGCACTGATCACGTGACTGATCATGCACTGATCACGTGACTGATCATGCACTGATCACGTGACTGATCATGCACTGATCACGTGACTGATCATGCACTGATCACGTGGCTATCATGCACTGATCACGTGGCTGATCATGCACTGATCACGTAGCTACCATGTACTGATCACGTGACTGATCATGCACTGATCACGTAATTGATCATGCACTGATCACGTGGCTGATCATGCACTGATCACGTGGCTGATCATGCACTGATCACGTGACTGATCATGCACTGATCACGTGGCTATCATGCACTGATCACGTGGCTGATCATGCACTGATCACGTGGCTGATCATGCACTGATCACGTGGCTGATCATGCACTGATCACGTGACTGATCATGCACTGATCACGTGACTGATCATGCACTGATCACGTGGCTATCATGCACTGATCACGTGGCTGATCATGCACTGATCACGTAGCTACCATGCACTGGTCACGTGACTGATCATGCACTGATCACGTGACTGATCATGCACTGATCACGTGGCTGATCATGCACTGATCACGTGGCTGATCATGCACTGATCACGTGGCTGATCATGCACTGATCACGTGCTATCATGCACTGATCACGTGACTGATCATGCACTGATCACGTGGCTGATCATGCACTGATCACGTGACTGATCATGCACTGAACACGTCTATATCATGCACTGATCACATGACTGCCCATGCACTGATCACGTGGATGATCATACACTAATCATGTGACAGATCATGCACTGATCACGTGGCTGATCATGCACTGATCACGTGACTGAGCATGGACTGATCACATGACTATCATGTAGTGATCACGTGACTTAATGGCGCTGATCATGTGACTGATCATGCGCTGATCATGTTTGCTATCATACACTGATCATGTGCCTCTGGAGGCAATAAACAAAGAGCTGAGTAGGCACGAATCAAACAGTCAGCAGGCAATAATCATGGAACTCAGGTGTGAGGAATCATGCTGCTCAGCTGGCAATAATCAAGCAGCTGAGCAGGCAGGAATTATGCAGCACAGCTGGCAATTGTCAAGCAGATGACAGGCAGGAATCGTGCAGCTCAGCTGGCAATTGTCAAGCAGATGAGCAGACAGTAATCACGCAGCTCAGCAGGCCCTGATCACGTGACTGAGCATGCACTGTTCACGTGGCTGATCATACACTGATCACGTGATGATCATGCACTGATCACTTGGATATCATGCACTGATCACGTGGCTGATCATACACTGTTCACGTGTCTGACCATGCACTGATCACGTGGCTGATCATACACTGCTCACGTAACTGATCATGCACTGATCACGTGGCTATCATGCACTGATCACGTGGCTGAACATGCACTGTTCACGTGGCTGATCACACACCTGTCACGTGACATATCATGCACTGATCACGTGGCACTCATGCACTGATCACGTGGCTGATCATACTCTGCTCACGTAACTCATGCACACATCACGTGGCTATCATGCACTGCTCACGTGGCTGTCATGGAATGATCACGTAGCTACCATATACTGGTCACGTGACTGATCATGCACAGATCACGTAAATGATCATGCACTGTTCACGTGACTGATCATGTACTGATCACGTGACTGATCATGCACTGATCACGTGGCTATCATGCACTGCTCACGTGGCTGATCATGCACTGATCACGTGGCTGATCATGCACTGTCACGTGACTGATCATGCACTGATCACGTGCATCATGCACTGATCACGTGGCTATCATGCACTGATCACGTGGCTGATCATGCACTGATCACGAGCTACCATGCACTGATCACGTGACTGATCATGCACTGATCACGTGACTGATCATGCACTGATCACGTGGCTGATCATGCACTGATCACGTGGCTGATCACACATGATCACGTGACTGATCATGCACTGATCACGTGGCTATCATGCACTGATCACGTGGCTGATCATGCACTGATCACGTGGCTATCATGCACTGATCACGTGGCTGATCATGCACTGATCACGTGACTGATCATGCACTGATCACGTGGCTATCATGCACTGATCACGTGGCTGATCATGCACTGATCACGTAGCTATCATGCACTGATCACGTGACTGATCATGCACTGATCACGTGACTGATCATGCACTGATCACGTGGCTGATCATGCACTGATCACGTGGCTGATCATGCACTGATCACATGACTGATCATGCACTGATCACGTGACTGATCATGCACTGATCACGTGGCTATCATGCACTACTCACGTGGCTGATCATGCAATGATCATGTAGCTACCATGTACAGGTCACGTGAATGATCATACACCCATCAGGTGACTGATCATGCACTGATCACGTGGCTATCATGCACTGATCACGTGACTGATCATGCACTGATCACGTCTATATCATGCACTGATCACATGACTGCCCATGCACTGATCACGTGGATGATCATACACTAATCATGTGACAGATCATGCACTGATCACGTGGCTGATCATGCACTGATACCGTGACTGAGCATGGACTGATCACATGACTATCATGTAGTGATCACGTGACTTAATGGCGCTGATCATGTGACTGATCATGCGCTGATCATGTTTGCTATCATACACTGATCATGTGCCTCTGGAGGCAATAAACAAAGAGCTGAGTAGGCACGAATCAAACAGTCAGCAGGCAATAATCATGGAACTCAGGTGTGAGGAATCATGCTGCTCAGCTGGCAATAATCAAGCAGCTGAGCAGGCAGGAATTACGCAGCACAGCTGGCAATTGTCAAGCAGATGACAGGCAGGAATCGTGCAGCTCAGCTGGCAATTGTCAAGCAGATGAGCAGACAGTAATCACGCAGCTCAGCAGGCCCAGATCACGTGACTGAGCATGCACTGTTCACGTGGCTGATCATACACTGATCACGTGATGATCATGCACTGATCACTTGGATATCATGCACTGATCACGTGGCTGATCATACACTGTTCACGTGTCTGACCATGCACTGATCACGTGGCTGATCATACACTGCTCACGTAACTGATCATGCACTGATCACGTGGCTATCATGCACTGATCACGTGGCTGAACATGCACTGTTCACGTGGCTGATCACACACCTGTCACGTGACATATCATGCACTGATCACGTGGCATCATGCACTGATCACGTGGCTGATCATGCACTGCTCACGTGGCTGATCATGCACTGATCACGTGGCTATCATGCACTGATCACGTGGCTGATCATGCACTGATCACGTGGCTATCATGCACTGATCACGTGGCTGATCACACACGATCACATGACTGATCATGCACTGATCACGTGGCTGATCATGCACTGATCACGTGGCTATCATGCACTGATCACGTGGCTGATCATGCAATGATCACGTAGCTACCATGTACTGGTCACGTGACTGATCATGCACTGATCACGAATTGATCATGCACTGATCACGTGGCTGATCATGCACTGATCACGTGGCTGATCATGCACTGATCACGTGACTGATCATGCACTGATCACGTGGCTATCATGCACTGATCACGTGGCTGATCATGCACTGATCACGTGCTGATCATGCACTGATCACGTGGCTGATCATGCACTGATCACGTGACTGATCATGCACTGATCACGTGGCTATCATGCACTGCTCACGTGGCTGATCATGCACTGATCACGTAGCTACCATGTACTGGTCATGACTGATCATGCACTGATCACGTGACTGATCATGCACTGATCACGTGGCTGATCATGCACTGATCACGTGGCTGATCATGCACTGATCACGTGACTGATCATGCACTGATCACGTGGCTGATCATGCACTGATCACGTGACTGATCATGCACTGATCACGTGGCTATCATGCACTGATCACGTGACTGATCATGCACTGATCACGTCTATATCATGCACTGATCACATGACTGCCCATGCACTGATCACGTGGATGATCATACACTAATCATGTGACAGATCATGCACTGATCACGTGGCTGATCATGCACTGATACCGTGACTGAGCATGGACTGATCACATGACTATCATGTAGTGATCACGTGACTTAATGGCGCTGATCATGTGACTGATCATGCGCTGATCATGTTTGCTATCATACACTGATCATGTGCCTCTGGAGGCAATAAACAAAGAGCTGAGTAGGCACGAATCAAACAGTCAGCAGGCAATAATCATGGAACTCAGGTGTGAGGAATCATGCTGCTCAGCTGGCAATAATCAAGCAGCTGAGCAGGCAGGAATTACGCAGCACAGCTGGCAATTGTCAAGCAGATGACAGGCAGGAATCGTGCAGCTCAGCTGGCAATTGTCAAGCAGATGAGCAGACAGTAATCACGCAGCTCAGCAGGCCCAGATCACGTGACTGAGCATGCACTGTTCACGTGGCTGATCATACACTGATCACGTGATGATCATGCACTGATCACTTGGATATCATGCACTGATCACGTGGCTGATCATACACTGTTCACGTGTCTGACCATGCACTGATCACGTGGCTGATCATACACTGCTCACGTAACTGATCATGCACTGATCACGTGGCTATCATGCACTGATCACGTGGCTGAACATGCACTGTTCACGTGGCTGATCACACACCTGTCACGTGACATATCATGCACTGATCACGTGGCACTCATGCACTGATCACGTGGCTGATCATACTCTGCTCACGAATCATGCACACATCACGTGGCTATCATGCACTGCTCATGGCTGTCATGGAATGATCACGCTACCATATACTGGTCACGTGACTGATCATGCACAGATCACGAATGATCATGCACTGTTCACGTGACTGATCATGTACTGATCACGTGACTGATCATGCACTGATCACGTGGCTATCATGCTCTGCTCACGTGGCTGATCATGCAACGATCACGTAGCAACCATGTACTGGTCACGTGACTGATCATGCACTGATCACGTAATTGATCCTGCACTGATCACGTGGCTCATCATGCACTGATCACGTGGCTGATCACACATGATCACGTGACTGATCATGCACTGATCACGTGGCTATCATGCACTGATCACGTGGCTGATCATGCACTGATCACGTGGCTATCATGCACTGATCACGTGGCTGATCATGCAATGATCACGTAGCTACCATGTACTGGTCACGTGACTGATCATGCACTGATCACGTAACTGATCATGCACTGATCACGTGGCTGATCATGCACTGATCACGTGGCTGATCATACACTGATCACGTGACTGATCATGCACTGATCACGTGACTGATCATGCACTGATCACGTGGCTATCATGCACTGATCACGTGGCTGATCATGCACTGATCACGTGGCTGATCATGCACTGATCACGTGGCTGATCATGCACTGATCACGTGACTGATCATGCACTGATCACGTGTCTGATCATGCACTGATCACGTGGCTATCATGCACTGATCACGTGGCTGATCATGCCATGATCACGCAGCTACCATGTACTGGTCACATGACTGATCATGCACTGATCACGTGACTGATCATGCACTGATCACGTGGCTATCATGCACTACTCACGTGGCTGATCATGCAATGATCATGTAGCTACCATGTACAGGTCACGTAATGATCATACACCCATCAGGTGACTGATCATGCACTGATCACGTGGCTATCATGCACTGATCACGGACTGATCATGCACTGATCACGTCTATATCATGCACTGATCACATGACTGATCATGCACTGATCACGTGGATGATCATACACTGATCTTGTGACTGATCATGCACTGATCACGTGGCTGATCATGCACTGATACGTGACTGAGCATGGACTGATCACATGACTATCATGTACTGATCACGTGACTTAATGGCACTGATCATGTGACTGATCATGCGCTGATCATGTTTGCTATCATACACTGATCATGTGCCTCTGGAGGCAATAAACAAAGAGCTGAGTAGGCACGAATCAAACAGTCAGCAGGCATAATCATGGAACTCAGGTGTGAGGAATCATGCTGCTCAGCTGGCACAATCAAGCAGCTGATCAGGCAGGAATCATGCAGCTCAGCTGGCAATTGTCGCAGATGAGCAGACAGTAATCACGCAGCTCAGCAGGCCCTGATCACGTGACTGATCATGCACTGTTCACGTGGCTGATCATACACTGATCACGTGATGATCATGCACTGATCACGTGGCTATCATGCACTGATCACGTGGCTGATCATGCACTGATCACGTGGCTGATCATGCACTGATCACGTGGCTGATCATGCACTGATCACGTGACTGATCATGCACTGATCACGTGGCTATCATGCACTGATCACGTGGCTGATCATGCACTGATCACGTGGCTGATCATCACACTGTCACGTGACTGATCATGCACTGATCACGTGGCATCATGCACTGATCACGTGGCTATCATGCACTGCTCACGTGGCTGATCATGCAATGATCACGTAGCTACCATGTACTGGTCACGTGACTGATCATGCACTGATCACGTGACTGATCATGCACTGATCACGTGGCTGATCATGCACTGATCACGTGACTGATCATGCACTGATCACGTGACTGATCATGCACTGATCACGTGACTGATCATGCACTGATCACGTGGCTGATCATGCACACTGATCACGTGGCTATCATGCACTGATCACGTGGCTGATCATGCACTGATACCGTGACTGAGCATGGACTGATCACATGACTATCATGTAGTGATCACGTGACTAATGGTGCTGATCATGTGACTGATCATGACTGATCATGTTTGCTATCATACACTGATCATGTGCCTCTGGAGGCAATAAACAAAGAGCTGAGTAGGCACGAATCAAACAGTCAGCAGGCAATAATCATGGAACTCAGCTGTGAGGAATCATGCTGCTCAGCTGGCAATAATCAAGCAGCTGAGCAGGCAGGAATTACGCAGCACAGCTGGCAATTGTCAAGCAGATGACAGGCAGGAATCGTGCAGCTCAGCTGGCAATTGTCAAGCAGATGAGCAGACAGTAATCACGCAGCTCAGCAGGCCCAGATCACGTGACTGAGCATGCACTGTTCACGTGGCTGATCATACACTGATCACGTGATGATCATGCACTGATCACTTGGATATCATGCACTGATCACGTGGCTGATCATACACTGTTCACGTGTCTGACCATGCACTGATCACGTGGCTGATCATACACTGCTCACGTAACTGATCATGCACTGATCACGTGGCTATCATGCACTGATCACGTGGCTGAACATGCACTGTTCACGTGGCTGATCACACACCTGTCACGTGACATATCATGCACTGATCACGTGGCACTCATGCACTGATCACGTGGCTGATCATGCTCTGCTCACGTGGCTGATCATGCACTGATCACGTGGCTATCATGCACTGCTCACGTGACTGATCATGCACTGATCACGTGACTGATCATGCACTGATCACGTGGCTGATCATGCACTGATCACGTGGCTGATCACACTGATCACGTGACTGATCATGCACTGATCACGTGCCTCATGCACTGATCACGTGGCTGTCATGCACTGATCACGTGGCTGATCATGCACTGATCACGTGGCTGATCACACACTGATCACATGACTGATCATGCACTGATCACGTGCATGATCATGCACTGATCACGTGGCTATCATGCACTGATCATGGCTATCAGCAACATCAATGAGCGCTCATGCACTGATCACGTGACTGATCATGCACTGATCACGTAATTGATCATGCACTGATCACGTGGCTGATCATGCACTGATCACGTGGCTGATCATACACTGATCACGTGACTGATCATGCACTGATCACGCATCATGCACTGATCACGGCTATCATGCACTGATCACGTGGCTGATCATGCACTGATCACGTGACTGATCATGCACTGATCACGTGACTGATCATGCACTGATCACGTGGCTATCATGCACTGCTCACGTGGCTGATCATGCCATGATCACGCAGCTACCATGTACTGGTCACATGACTGATCATGCACTGATCACGTGACTGATCATGCACTGATCACGTGGCTATCATGCACTACTCACGTGGCTGATCATGCAATGATCATGTAGCTACCATGTACAGGTCACGTGAATGATCATACACCCATCAGGTGACTGATCATGCACTGATCACGTGGCTATCATGCACTGATCACGAGACTGATCATGCACTGTTCGTCTATATCATGCACTGATCACATGACTGCCTGCACTGATCACGTGGATGATCATGCACTGATCATGTGACAGATCATGCACTGATCACGTGGCTGATCATGCACTGATACGTGACTGAGCATGGACTGATCACATGACTATCATGTAGTGATCACGTGACTTAATGGCGCTGATCATGTGACTGATGCAGCTGATCATGTTTGTATCATACACTGATCATGTGCCTCTGGAGGCAATAAACAAAGAGCTGAGTAGGCACGAATCAAACAGTCAGCAGGCAATAATCATGGAACTCAGGTGTGAGGAATCATGCTGCTCAGCTGGCAATAATCAAGCAGCTGAGCAGGCAGGAATTCGCGCAGCACAGCTGGCAATGGTCAGCAGATGAGCAGACAGTAATCACGCAGCTCAGCAGGCCCAGATCACGTGACTGAGCATGCACTGTTCACGTGGCTGATCATACACTGATCACGTGATGATCATGCACTGATCACTTGGATATCATGCACTGATCACGTGGCTGATCATACACTGTTCACGTGTCTGATCATGCACTGATCACGTGGCTGATCATGCACTGCTCACGTAACTGATCATGCACTGATCACGTGGCTATCATGCACTGATCACGTGGCTGATCATGCACTGATCACGTGGCTGATCACACACTGTCACGTGACATATCATGCACTGATCACGTGGCATCATGCACTGATCACGTGGCTGATCATGCACTGCTCACGTGGCTGATCATGCAACGATCACGTGGCTATCATGCACTGGTCACGTGACTGATCATGCACTGATCACGTAATTGATCATGCACTGATCACGTGGCTGATCATGCACTGATCACGTGGCTGATCATGCACTGTTCACGTGACTGATCATGCACTGATCACGTGACTGATCATGCACTGATCACGTGGCTATCATGCACTGATCACGTGGCTGATCATGCACTGATCACGTGGCTGATCACACACGATCTTCACACTGATCATGCACTGATCACGTGGCTATCATGCACTGATCACGTGGCTGATCATGCACTGATCACGTAGCTATCATGCACTGATCACGTGACTGATCATGCACTGATCACGTAATTGATCATGCACTGATCACGTGGCTGATCATGCACTGATCACGTGGCTGATCATACACTGATCACATGACTGATCATGCACTGATCACGTGACTGATCATGCACTGATCACGTGGCTATCATGCACTGATCACTTGGCTGATCATGCACTGATCACGTGACTGATCATGCACTGATCACGTGACTGATCATGCACTGATCACGTGGCTGATCATGCACTGATCACGTGGCTGATCATGCACTGATCACGCAGCTATCATGCACTGATCACGTGACTGATCATGCACTGATCACGTGGCTGATCATGCACTGATCACGTGACTGATCATGCACTGATCACGTGACTGATCATGCACTGATCACGTGGCTGATCATGCACTGATCACGTGGCTGATCATGCACTGTCACGTGACTATCATGCACTGATCACGTGGCATCATGCACTGATCACGTGGCTGATCATGCACTGATCACGTGGCTGATCATGCACGATCACGTAGCAATCATGCACTGGTCACGTGACTGATCATGCACTGATCACGTAACTGATCATGCACTGATCACGTGGCTGATCATGCACTGATCACGTGGCTGATCACACATGATCACGACTGATCATGCACTGATCACGTGGCTATCATGCACTGATCACGTGGCTGATCATGCACTGATCACGTGGATATCATGCACACTGATCACGTGGCTGATGACACACGATCACATGACTGATCATGCACTGATCACGTGCTATCATGCACTGATCACGTGGCTGATCATGCACTGATCACGTACTATCATGCACTGATCACGTGACTGATCATGCACTGATCACGTGGCTGATCATGCACTGATCACGTGGCTGATCATGCACTGATCACGTGGCTGATCATGCACTGATCACGTGACTGATCATGCACTGATCACGTGACTGATCATGCACTGATCACGTGGCTATCATGCACTGATCACGTGGCTGATCATGCACTGATCACGTGTCAATCATGCACTGATCACGTGGCTGATCACGTGACTGATCATGCACTGATCACGTGACTGATCATGCACTGATCACGTGGCTATCATGCACTGCTCACGTGGCTGATCATGCCATGATCACGCAGCTACCATGTACTGGTCACATGACTGATCATGCACTGATCACGTGACTGATCATGCAGTGATCACGTGGCTATCATGCACTACTCACGTGGCTGATCATGCAATGATCATGTAGCTACCATGTACAGGTCACGTGAATGATCACACCCATCAGGTGACTGATCATGCACTGATCACGTGGCTATCATGCACTGATCACGAGACTGATCATGCACTGTTCACGTCTATATCATGCACTGATCACATGACTGCCCATGCACTGATCACGTGGATGATCATACACTAATCATGTGACAGATCATGCACTGATCACGTGGCTGATCATGCACTGATACCGTGACTGAGCATGGACTGATCACATGACTATCATGTAGTGATCACGTGACTTGTGGCGCTGATCATGTGACTGATCATGCGCTGATCATGTTTGCTATCATACACTGATCATGTGCCTCTGGAGGCAATAAACAAAGAGCTGAGTAGGCACGAATCAAACAGTCAGCAGGCAATAATCATGGAACTCAGGTGTGAGGAATCATGCTGCTCAGCTGGCAATAATCAAGCAGCTGAGCAGGCAGGAATTACGCAGCACAGCTGGCAATTGTCAAGCAGATGACAGGCAGGAATCGTGCAGCTCAGCTGGCAATTGTCAAGCAGATGAGCAGACAGTAATCACGCAGCTCAGCAGGCCCTGATCACGTGACTGAGCATGCACTGTTCACGTGGCTGATCATACACTGATCACGTGATGATCATGCACTGATCACTTGGATATCATGCACTGATCACGTGGCTGATCATA